>NC_091951.1:335391341-335691341 GCF_031021105.1 Erythrolamprus reginae | reverse complement strand
ACTTACTTACTTACTTACTTATTAGATTTGTATGCCGCCCCTCTCCGTAGACTCGGGGCGGCTCACAGCAACAATAAAACAATGTATGACGAATCTAATAATTTAAAAAACATTAAAAAACCCATTATCAAAGCAAACATACACACAAACATACCATACATAAATTGTACAGGCGCGGAGGGGATGTCTCAATTCCCCCATGCCCGACAGCAGAGGTGGGTTTTAAGGAGTTTACGAAAGGCAAGGTGGGTGAAGGTTGTTCTAATCTCCGGGGGGGAGCTGGTTCCAGAGGGTTGGGGCTGCCACAGAGGAGGCTCTTCCCCTTGGGTCCCGCCAAACGACATTGTTTAGTCAACGGGACCCGGAGAAGGCCAACTTCTTGGACTTCAGTAAGGCTTTCGATAAAATCGACCACAATCTCCTAATCCACAAACTAGATAAAGTCGACCACAATCTCCTAATCCACAAACTAGGAAAAAATGGAGTAGATTACTACACATGTAGATGGATAAACAGTTGGCTGACCAACCGCACCCAACGAGTTGTCCTCAACGGCACCAAATCCACATGGAAAAAAGTAGACAGTGGAGTACCACAGGGCTCTGTCCTGGGTCCTGTACTCTTTAACATCTTCATCAATGACCTGGACGAGGGAATAAAAGGGGAACTAATAAAATTTGCAGATGACACCAAGCTGGCGGGGGTAGCCAACACCCTTGAGGACAGGCTCAGAGTACAAGAAGACCTAGACAGACTATCACAGTGGGCCCATACCAACAAAATGAGGTTCAACACCGACAAATGCAGAGTCCTCCACCTCGGCAAAAGGAACCCTAGACATACATACAGCCTGGGAGATACCCCACTCAGCAGTAGTGACTGCGAAAGAGATCTTGGAGTCTTGGTGGACAATCAACTAAACATGAGTCAGCAATGTGCAGCAGCAGCCAAAAAAGCCAACTTAATCCTAAGCTGCATCAACAGAGGAATACGCTCCAAGACCAGGGAAGTACTAATACCACTCTACTATGCCCTGGTCAGACCCCACCTGGAGTACTGCATCCAATTCTGGTCACCTCACTACAAAAAAGACATCGAAACTCTGGAGAAGGTGCAAAAAAGAGCAACCAAAATGATTAGGGGACTCGAAACCAAGACTTACGAAGAGAGATTGAGAGAACTGGGCATGGACAGCCTAGAAAAAAGAAGGTCTAGAGGGGACATGATAGCAGTTTACAGATACTTGAGGGGTTGCCACGGTGAGGAGGGGGTCTCTTTATTCCCCAGGGCACCAGAGGGCCGGACGAGGAACAATGGTTGGAAGCTGACCAAGGAGAGATTCAACCTGGAAATAAGGAAGAACTTCCTGACGGTCAGAGCGATCAACCAATGGAACTGCCTGCCAGGGGAGGTGGTGAACTCCCCAACTCTGAACACCTTCAAGAGGAGATTGGACTTCCATTTGGCTGGGGTGCTATAGGGTTTCCTGCTCAGGCAGGGGGTTGGACTCGATGACCTAACGGTCCCTTTCAACTCTATTAATAAATAAATAAATAAATAAAAAAAACACCTCTGTGGGACCTAATCGGTCGCTGGGATTCGTGCGGCAGAAGGCGGTTCAGGAGATATTCTGGTCCGATGCCAGGAAGGGCTTTATAGGTCATAACCAACACTTTGAATTGTGACTGGAAATTGATCGGCAACCAATTTCGGTTGCGGATGCGGAGTGTTGGTGTAACATGGGCATACCCAGGGAAGCCCATGATTGCTCTCGCAGCTGCATTCTGTACAATCTGAAGTTTCCGAATGCTTTTCAAAGGCAGCCCCATGTACAGAGCATTACAGTATCCAATCCTACTAGGCTAGTAAAAAGTTATCTCCCTCCCTCCCTCTGTCTCTCTGTCTCTCTCTCTGTCTCTCTCTCTCGTAGTGAGAAAATCACAGGTACTGTTGGAATGAATGGAGATTTTAAAGAAGAGATTGGACAACCATGTTTCTGTAATGTTATAAGGTAGATACACAGATAGATAGAAAGATAGATAAAGGGATAGAGTGATAGATATAGACAGACAGACAAACAGATAGATTACTAGAGTTGGAAGGTACCTTATGTTCTGTCTGGGTCACTCCGGAAGCTATGACCAACCCAAAAAGATAAGCCAGGCACACCGGTAGAATCCAAACACAGTTTTATAATGGTAACAAGAATAGAAGCCAACAGAAAATGTCCTTACAAATCAGGAAAACACTGGAACTCCAAATAGATACATGAAGGCAATTGTTCATACAGAAACACAGAATCCTTAATGCCAAGATGAAGCTGTTGAGATAACAGACATACACCTCCCACGGGTCTTCAAGGCTGCTGGGCCACAAGCCAGGAACAGAAACGCTGAGACAATGCAGATAACAGCAACTCCACTCTGATAACACTCCACACTGCCGAAAGAGTTTGCCTGCCTTATAAACCCTTCCCTGCTAATGAGGACCACACCCAACCCCCTGGTGTTCCTCATTCAACGCTGATAATATTTCTTCAATTGATTCCTCCTTTGATCTATGCGTCTCTGTCACATACTAATGACAGCTTGTGCTTCGTCATCCAATGACTCCAGAGACTCTAGAGAATCCAAGCTACTGGCTTGAGAGAGCCCCTCCCCAGGGCTCACAGGCCTTTCTTCCTTGTCACTTTCCTCTTCGCTCTCATCCTCCCCCGAGCATGGAGCCAGCAGAGACGCAGCTGGTCTTTCATCTGACGCAGGCTGAACCACAACACCTTATAGGTCATCTAGTCCAACCCCCTGCTAAAGCAGGAGTCCCTACATATTTCAGACAAGTGGCCATACAATCTCCTCTTGAAAGTCTTAAGTGCACAACCTCCACAGGCCAGCTGTTCCAGTGGTTAATCACTCTCACTGTCAGAACGTTCCTCCTTATTTCCAGGTGGAATCTTTCCTTCAATCTGTTATTCCTTGTCTGGCCTTCTGGTGATTTGGAAAACAGCCTGACCCCCTCCTCTCTGTGGCAACCCCTCAAGTATTGGAACATTGCTATCATATGTACCCAGTCCTTCTCTTCACCAGACTGGCCAGATAGGTTTCCTGCTTAAGAAGGGGGTTGGACTAGAAGACCTCCCAAGGCCCCTTCCAACTCTGTTTAAATAAGTTGTTATATGTACCCTAGGCCAGTGTTTCCCAACCTTGGCAACCTGAAGATATTTGGACTTCAACTCCCAGAATTCCACAGCCAGCAAATGCTGGCTGGGGAATTCTGGGAGTTGAAGTCCTGATATCTTCAAGTTGCCAAGGTTGGGAAACACTGGCCTAGGCTACTTTTAAGACCACATTTGGAATCCTGTGTTCAGTTCTGGAGACCTCACCTACAAAAATATATTGACAAAATTGAACGGGTCCAAAGACGGGCTACAAAAATGGGGGAAGGTCTTAAGCATAAAACGTATCAGGAAAGACTTAATGAACTCCATCTGTATATAAGGGAGGCTAGCATAGACCTATTTCAAGCTATTTAGCTCTTATCAGCTAGTCATTTGAGCCCATAATGGTATGGCCAACTGATGAGTAAAATAATAAAATAACTTGGGGAAAAGGAATCCTCAATCTGAGTATTGCATTGGCAGTAGAAAAAACTTCAGAAGAGGATTTAGGGGTAGCAATTTTGACAGTCTCAAAATGGGTGAACAGTGTGGTCAGGCAGTAGGGAAAGCAAGTAGAATGCTTGGCTGCATAGCTAGAGGTATAACAAGCAGGAAGAGGGAGCTTGTGATCCTGCTATATAGAGTGCTGGTGAGACCCCATTTTGAATACTGTGTTCAGTTCTGGAGAATCATGTATAAAAAGATATTGATAAAATTGAATGGGTCCAAAGACGGGCTACAAAAATGGTGGAAAGTCTTAAGCATAAAACCTATCAGGAAAGATTTCATGAACTCAATCTGTATAGTCTGGAGGACAGAAGGGAAAGGGGGACATGATCGAAACATTTAAATAAGTTAAAGGGGTTAAATAAGGTTCAGGAGAGAAGTGTTTTTAATAGGAAAGTGAACACAAGAACAAGGGGGCACAATCTGAGGTGACTTGGGGGAAAGATCAGAAGCAACGTGAGACAATATTATTTGACTGAAAGAGCAGTAGATGCTTGGAACAAACTTCCAGCAGACGTGGTTGGTAAATCCACAGTCGCTGAATTTAAACATGCCTGGGATAAACATATATCCATCCTAAGATAAAATACAGGTTGGTAAATGTTGTGATTCAGCCTGAGGCTCCTCAGGGACCAGCTGGAGCTCTGCCGGATCCATGCCCAGAGGAGGAGGACAGTGACCAGGAGGGGGAGGACCAGGCAGACGGGGGAGAGGAACGTCAGGAAGAGGAGGAGGGAGAGCAGCCTGAGACCCCCGGGGGGGGGGCTCTCCCCAGCTAGTAGCCTGGATTCATTGGATGAAGACGCACAGGCTATAATAGACATGAGGCAGAGACGTGCAGCTTAAAGAAGGGGCCAATTAGAAAGATATTTCCATCCCTGAATTGGCAACAGCTGGGTTTGGGTGTGGTTCTCCTCAGCAGGGTTGAAAAGGCAGTCCCGCCCTTACAGTCTTGTGGAGAGTTATCAACTGGGAGTCCTGTGACCTTGCTTCGATTCTTGGCGTCTCTGATCTTGGCTTGTGGCCTAGAAGGCTGAAAGACTTGGGGGAGGCGTGGGTTTTATTATCTCCAGTGTTGTTTTTGCCAGCAAGAATCCTGTTTTATTGCCTGGCCTTCGTGAAACCTCTGTGAAGCTTCATCGTGTTCCTGTCTGTAAGAACAGTTTTTGTTACCTGTGTTTGCTTTCCAGTATATAAACTGCCTTTGCTTTTTACCAGTGTGTCTGGCTACTCTTTTTGGTGGGTGTTGGTGTCTGGGGGGACCCAGACAGAACAGTAAATCCACAGTAACTGAATTTAAACATTCCTGGGATAAACATATATCCATCCTAAGATAAAATACAGGAAGTAGTATAAGGACAGACTAGATGGACCAGGAGGTCTTTTTCTGCCGTCAGTCTTCTATGTTTCTATGTTTAAAGTTGCAGGCACACACACCCATCAACCCTAGACAGGAACGGATGTGCTGGGTATCCACTTTGCAGAACTTTGGAGCACAGCCACGTCCAGATTAGAAGCTGGCAGGGCAGATTTAAGAAGGGGAAAACAACATGTGTAGCAAAGATAGGTTCTCCCCTCCATTCTTTTTTTATTTTTCCAGAGCAAAGTGCGGTGGGTTTGTGGGCAGAAAGATGCATAGGTTGGTCGGGGAAGGGAACCATCAGAATAAAAGATGCGTTTAGAAAACTGGATATCAACAGACCGTTTGGTGGCCGATTGCCAGGAGTGTTCCCCCCACTATCTCACCAGGGCTGCAGGCATATCTAAAGTTTCCCACTACAATAAGGGAGTCAGAGGGCTCCATCAATCAGAGGCAAGAATATCTAGTTATCAGTGCCAGAAACTCCACAAATGAAAAGCCCCTTCCCATTGCTTTGATAAGAGGACGGCTGTCCCGGGTCTTATCAAGTCTCACCAACCACAGGGAGAAAACAAAGATTTAGCACTTCATTCATGGAGGGAGAGGCTTCTGAAATGCAGAGCGAGTTTTTTTGGGGGGGAGAGAAGGGACTTTCCTTTAGAGACAGCCAGCCACGTTTCACTTTCTGCTTTGTAGGACCAGAGCTTGTTGGATGAAAGCAAGAGTTATGAATGAAGGACAGGTGCTGCTGATGGTGGGGGAAACACGCCGTCTGTATTTCTAATCGGAAAGTATCAGGGGCTTCCAACCGGACCCTCGATGGACGAAGGGAACGGGCAAGGAAGATGCTATCAGGAAATGCAGATTGCAGTCCGAATCGGTGCCTGGTTCAAATAAATCGTTTTGAAAGATGGCAATTCAATAGCGGCCATCCTTGGCAAACGTGAGGGAGAGACGTTCAGGGCGAGAAATAGCCATGTAGAAAACCTATGCCAGACCCATTCTCGAATACAGCTCATCTGTCTGGAACCCACACCACATCTCAGACATCAACACTCTCGAAAACGTCCAGAAGAGCCCTTCACTCCTCCACTCGAAACAGAATACCTTACGAAAATAGACTAACTATCCTGGATCTTGAAAACTTAGAACTGCGACTCCTAAAACACGATTTAAGTATTGCCCACAAGATCATATGCTACAACGTCCTTCCGGTCAATGACTACTTCAGCTTCAACAGCAACAACACAAGAGCACGCAACAGATTCAAACTTAACATCAACCGCTCCAAACTTGACTGTAAAAAATATGACTTTAACAATAGAGTTGTCGAAGCGTGGAACTCATTGCCAGACTCAGTGGTGTCAGCCCCCAGCCCCAAACATTTCTCCCTAAGACTCTCCTCGATTGACCTCTCCAGGTTCCTAAGAGGCCAGTAAGGGGCGTACATAAGTGCACTGATGTGCCTATCGTCCCCTGTCCAATCTTCTTTCCTTATCTCATATATCATACATTTTCTCTCCTTTCCTCCTACTTCTCTTCTTTCTTACTTTCTATCATTATATATATTACTTAATGTCTATTCTCTTTCATATGTATTGTATATTGGACAAAGAATAAATAAAAATAAAAAAAAATAACAAATAACTGTAGAACAGATAAGCAGGCTGGAACTTGTATCTTCCAGGTCTTGAGGTGAGTCAAGGCTATGGTTTCACCAGCACCACAGCCGATAACGCATGTCTGGAACTTCATCCCTGCTCTCTGGGGACG
Source organism: Erythrolamprus reginae (assembly GCF_031021105.1). Classification (NCBI taxonomy): domain Eukaryota; kingdom Metazoa; phylum Chordata; class Lepidosauria; order Squamata; family Dipsadidae; genus Erythrolamprus; species Erythrolamprus reginae. The sequence continues at coordinate 335,684,547 of NC_091951.1, read as the reverse complement.
CCACTTAATGTTTGCTGCCAATCTGAAATGTCCGAGGGCGGAAATATTGTGTCTGCAGCTCTTAATCTGTTGGGTGTTGGAGGTTTTTAACCATTATGAGTTGGACTAGATGAGCGTGCCAGAATCTATGGGAGAAGGTGGGTACAATGAATAACTGATTAACAGGGTTGGAAGGGACCTTGGAGGTCTTCTAGTCCAACCCTCTGCTCAAGCAGAAAACCCCATACCATTTCAGACAAGGGGTTGTCCAATCCTGCCTGTCAAAGACTACTTCAGCTTCAACCACAACAACACAAGAGCATGCAACAGATTCAAGCTTAACATGAACCGCTCCAAACTTGACTGTAATCGGGTTGTTGAAGGGTGGAACTCATTACCTGACTCCGTAGTATCATTCCCTAACCCCCCAACAATTTACCCTTAGACTATGCACCAAAGACAAATTCCTTCTGTCCAATCCCACTTGTCCAATAAAGAATTCTATTCTATTCCATTCTATTCTATTGTATTCTATTCCGCCCGTCTATCAAGAAGAGCCGTCGGGAACCGAGGAAAGGCTCCCCCATTCTTTCCCTCACTCTGCCCGTTGAGGGGGCAACTTCGCCTGACGGCAGAAGCGTCCTGAGGGGGGAGAAAGCCTGGAGAGCCGGGCCGGAAGAAGGACGAGGGAGGGCCGGTCGGTGGGGGCGGAATGTCGAAGTGGAGGGGGGCGCGCGGGAGGGGGGGGAGAGAAGAAGAGGGGGGCGAAGGGGGGGGGGGTCGGCTGGCGCTCGACGGCGCGGCCAATCAGGAAAAAGGAGGCGCCTCAGAACTCCCAATTTTGCCCACCCCCCGGGAGAGGAGGAGGTGGGGGAGAGAAGGGGGGGCGTCGTCACGCGCCTGACCTTTGCTGACTCCTTCGCCCCCACCGGCGTATAAAAGCCAGTCAAGCCGGCCAGACGGGAGCAGCGCCTCGCTCGGGCTTCCTTGTTGCCGCTCCTGCCGGACTCCTCTCCCCGCGCCGAAGCTTTCCCGCGCGTCCTGTCATGGCCCGCCCGGAGACCTCGCCGCCGAAGCCCCGCGGGCAGCCCTTCCCGCTCCTAGCTCTGGTCGCCTTCGCGCTGCTCGTGCAAGGGCGCGGCGGGCGAGCGGCTTCTTTGCAGGGAGTCGACGGGGCGCCCCCGATGGCCAAGATCTACCCCCGCGGCAGCCACTGGGCAGTGGGTGAGTTAGTGAGTGAGGGTCCCACCCTCGCGGCGCCCTGGCTGGCCTTCCCCCGGGAGGCTGCCTTGGCCAGAGACCCACGAACCGGGCGGAGAGCAGGGAAGCAACACGGGCATCTTAGGAGGATTAACTTTGAGCAACAGGGAAGGATTGCTGGGCGGATCTAGTGTAAGGTCTCCTGCCTAAGCAGGGGGTCGGACTAGAAGACCTCCAAGGTCCCTTCCAACTCTGTTGTTGTTGCTGTTGCTGTTGTTGTTGTTGTTGTTGTTGTTCTTCTTCTTCTTCTTCTTCTTCTTCTTCTTCTTCTTTTTCCTCTTCTTCTCCTTCTCCTCCTTCTCCTTCTTCCTTCTTCCTCCTCCTCCTCCTTCTTTCTTCTTCTTAATCTTCCTCCTCCTTCCTCTTCTTATTCCTTCTTCTTCTTCCTCCTCCTCCTCCTCCTTTATCCTCTTCTTCCTCTTCCTCTTTTTCTGATTATTATTATTGTTATTATTATCATCATCATAGAAACATAGAAGATTGACAGCAGAAAAAGACCTCGTGTTCATCTAGTCTGCCCTTATACTATTTCCTGTATTTTATCTTAGGGTGAATATATGTTTATCCCAGGCATGTTTAAATTCAGTTCCTGTGGATTTACCAACCACGTCTGCTGGAAGTTTGTTCCAAGCATCGACTACTCCTTCAATAAAATAATATTTTCTCATGTTGCCTTTGATCTTTCCCCCAACTAACCTCAGATTGTGCCCCCTTGGTCTTGGCTTCACTTTCCAATTAAAACACACTTCCCTCCTGAACCTTATTTAACCCTTTAACATATTTAAAGAGTTAAACTTTTTTCTCCTCCTCCTCCTCCTCCTCCTCCTCCTTCTTCTTCCTCCTCTGATTATCATAATCAAAAACGAGATCACTATGCTGGATTTCATATCTCATCATCAGTCGGGCGCTTCCCAAGCACCTAGGACTGCGTGATGCAGTGGCGAATTATGTTTGCCGACCCCCGTAAAGTGGCTGTTTGCAGTTGACAGATGGAGATGTTGTCAATTCTGATGGTGTTCAAATGTCTGCTGAGATCTTTTGGCATGCACTCTGCCAAGGACCTTTGGGACCAGTTTCACTGGCTTATGCCATTATTATTATTATTGTTATTGTTGTTGTTATTATTATTATTATTATTATTATCATTATCATTATCATCAACAACAACAACATCTTCATCATCATTATCATCTGGAGATGCCACCAGGTGTGGCCTGAGACTCTCCTTTTCCTACAGTCAGCCCCTGGCTGGGAAAAATTGCCAGGATCCCGATTAAAATAACAAAAAAAAGTTGGAAGGGACCTTGGAAGTGGGACAAATGGAGTTTTTGTCAATTCTGCTGGTTTTCAAGTGTCCACTGAGATCTTTTGGCACTGCGCCAGCATGCCAAGGACCATTGGAACCACTTTCACTGGCTTATGCCATCCTCCTCCTCTTCCTCCTCCTCCTTCTTCTTCTTGTTGTTATTATTATTATTATCATTATCATTATCATTATCTGGGGATGCTACCAGGTGTGGGCTGGGACCCTACTTTTCCTACAGTCAGACCCTGATTGGTTGGAAAAATTAGCTGGGATCTCTATCAAAATAACAAAAAACCACCTGGAAGGGACCTTAGAGATCTTCTAGTCCAACCTCCTGCTCAAGGCAGAAAATCCTGGACCATTTCAGACAAACGTTTGTGCAGTGTATTCTTTTAAAAAAAGCCTCCAGTGACTAAGGCTATTCTGACTATTATAAAATAGGGGATACATTCTATAATTGGTTAAAAGAAAGGAATGATAAGTGAAATTAAGCTGTAGGGATTCTGTTTAGTAATTAAATAAGGGTAGTGATTGTATTCATGGTATAAATAAGGAATATGTAACTATAACAAGAACAAAGAAAAGTATCAATGTATATATCTCCAATAGTAACTTCTGATAGAAATGGGGTTGTAAATAACCCTAATATTTGTTGTATGTTCGTTTTTGTCTTGTATGTGAAATTAACTATTTAAAATAAATAAATAAAAAACCTCCGGGGATGGAACACACACAATTTATAGGATATATAAGTTGTTCAACTGGATTAATTGTTCTCACCGTCAGTTCTAAGTTTTTTGTTCTTTCTTTGATGGGTTTCCATCCCTTGGCTCTTGTCTTGCCCTCAGGAGCTTTGGAGAATAACTTGACTCCCTCTTTTGTGGTAGCCCCTTGGATATTGGAACACTGATATCATGTCATCCCTAGTCCTTCTTTTCATTAAACTGGACAGACAGCTTTTTTGTATCTTCAAAAAGTGGGGTGTCTCGATTTTTTCCCCATCCATCTAATTATCCATATAACCACAGCAGCCAGACTAGCATTTGCGCAATGCTGGAAAAACGAAGACATACCCCAAGATGATTTAATAATAGGAAAAATTAAATACTGTGCAGAAATGACTAAACTAACTATGATAATTAGAAACAATACTGAGTCCTCATTCAACAACTGCTGGGAATCTGGGATCCCTTCTACTGTTGGCTAGAAAAAAAAGAACAACTTGCTTAATAAATGTTAAGAACTGTATATATTCAAACAGATACAAATCTGGTATCCAATCTTTCCTTTTTTTTAACAGATGTATGAGATATCAATATATATACTTAAATTAATCTGGCTTTTTTAAAAAAAATCTCTTTAATTTGATTTATTCAACACTTTCTTTTATCTATCAAATTTTAAATACAGTATTAGATATAAGGAAATGAGCTATTGAAAATATATCTAGTTCATAATTGTAACACAGATCTACCGTACACCCACCCACCCTTCTTTCTATTCTTTCTCTCTTCTTATTTCTTTTCTTTTTCTGTGTATCTGTATGTCCGTCGACGCTCTTTGTTTAATTGTCTTTGTCCATTGTCAAATGCATACTGTTTCAACTATAATTTGACAGGATTATTGTATTCACACTTTCAGTAATTTACTCACTATTCACACTTTCAGTAATTTGACATGTCTATGTTGTTAATTGTAATCAACGTATTTAATGTATATTTGTAAATAAAAAAATTTAAAACTAAAAAAAAAAAGTGGGGTGTCTCTGCTCCCCTCCTCCAATGACTTACCTTAGAGAGCATCCATGTCATGGCTTTCTATTTCTTTCCAGTATCTTCATTCCCCAGTCTTCCCAGTTTCTGGGGTATGTCTGCAAAACTCCACACCCATGTCTCCTTGGTGTCACAAATTTTAAACCCTAAAGGAAAATGTGGTGGAAGAGATTGTCCCTTGGGCTTTTAAAAGGATGGGCAGCCAAGGTGGCATCTAAATGGTAAAAAGGAACACAACAGAAAGCCACTACATAAAACCAGCTTTGAAGAGGCAGTGGTGGAACACTCTGCTGCCTCCCGTGATGAAATTAATCCAAATAATGTAAAATAAATGAGAGGTGTCTGGAGTAGTGGACAGAATTCCTGGAGATTAGGAAGCAAATTCTTCACTAAAAATACTTACCCTTTTCGGTTGCTAATTTAAATTGTCTTGTGTAATAATAGTGTTTTATGGATTCTCTAAATATTGTCAGAATTACCCTTTTCCCCCCTCTTCTGCATAAGGATCAGACATTTCCCAATAGGAATTTATTTCACTGGCAAATCCAACTGAGCTTAGAAGCATCGTTTGCCTATATTAAAGCAAACATATTGTCCATGAAAATAGATCAAGAAACATAATCCATTGAATGTTGCCTATTCATCATAATTGTGTTCCTCTCCTGCTTGTTGTGGGAAGTGCCAGTGAGTTGTGTAGAGCATATAAGCCTCTGTTTCAGCTGTTGAGATGTAACTGAACATCACCCATGACCATTTGTGAGGACTAGAAAGTTTTTCCTTACTTAAAATTAAAGCGTGGTTATTGCCAGACAGAGGACTGTGTGTCCTTCACCATATTTGACATTTGCACAGAAGAACAGAATAGAGAAGATATCAAGGGAGCTTCAATAATTCTCCTGAATTATTCCAAGCCAAACAACATGGGTGCCATGGTCTTCAGACCCAAAAAGAAGTCTCCGTTGACATTAATTTCTTTTTTTTAAGTTTTCTTCATTGGTTTTTATAAAATATAAATAAAAGAGGGTGTATATACCGCAAGATCTTTCTTTTTTTAAAACAGATCTTACCCATTTCATCATTTCCTTATATTTCTATTTTTAATGTTTTATATATTTACATTTGTAAATTTACATTTCTATATCAATCAGTTTATATTTAACATTGCAAGTTATTCATTACATTATATACATTTATTTATTTTTGTATGCCTTTGCGCATTGTGTCACTCTTCCATGTTTCTATTCTCCAACCAATTCTACCATAAATTCCAAACATTATAATATTCCGAATCATTTATTCCCTTAGAAACATAGAAACATAGAAGACTGACGGCAGAAAAAGACCTCATGGTCCATCTAGTCTGCCCTTATACTATTTCCTGTATTTTATCTTACAATGGATATATGTTTATCCCAGGCATGTTTAAATTCAGTTCCTGTGGATTTACCAACCACGTCTGCTGGAAGTTTGTTCCAAGGATCTACTACTCTTTCAGTAAAATAATATTTTCTCATGTTGCCTTTGATCTTTCCCCCAACTAACTTCAGATTGTGTCCCCTTGTTCTTGTGTTCACTTTCCTATTAAAAACACTTCCCTCCTGAACCTTATTTAACCCTTTAACATATTTAAATGTTTCGATCATGTCCCCCCTTTCCCTCTGTCCTCCAGACTATACAGATTGAGTTCATTAAGTCTTTCCTGATACGTTTTATACTTAAGACCTTCCACCATTCTTGTAGCCCGTCTTTGGACCCGTTCAATTTTGTCAATATCTCCACAGTACTCCAAATGTGGTCTCACCAGCGCTCTATATAAGGGGATCACAATCTCCTTCTTCCTGCTTGTTATACCTCTAGCTATGCAGCCAAGCATCCTACTTGCTTTTCCTACCGCCCGACCACATTGCTCACCCATTTTGAGACTGTCAGAAATCACTACCCCTAAATCCTTCTCTTCTGAAGTTTTTGCTAACACAAAACTGCCAATGCAATACTCAGATTGAGGATTCCTTTTCCCCAAGTGCATTATTTTACATTTGGAAACATTAAACTGCAGTTTCCATTGCTTTGACCATTTATTTAGTAAAGCTAAATCATTTACCATATTACAGACCCCTCCAGGAATATCAACCCTATTGCACACTTTAGAGTCATCGGCAAATAGGCAAACCTTCCCTACCAGAACTTCCCCTATGTCACTCACAAACATATTAAAAAGAATAGGACCCAGAACAGACCCTTGTGGCACACCGCTTGTAACCTGTCTCTGCTCAGAATACTCGCCATTAACCATAACTCTCTGATGTCTATGCTTCAGCCAGCTTGAAATCCACTGAACTATCCAGGGATTAAGTCCAATCTTCACTAATTTATCTATCAGCTCTTTATGTGGAACCGTATCAAAGGCTTTGCTGAAGTCCAGATAGGCAATATCCACGGCACCACCTTCATCCAACATCCCTTAATTTCCATGTTCAGTTTGTCCATTCCCGCACATTCCATTGACATTAATTTCATGGCGCATCCTTTCTTCTTGCAGGGCACTTCATGGGGAAAAAGAGCACTGGAGATTTTCCTTACATATATGAAGACCGCCCAGAGATGCCTTTTTCTCTGCTGCCAGATAACAATGCCAAACAGCTGGGCAGTTATTTGCAGCAGGACGGCTCCTTCAAAGAGCTGCTCAAACGTGTGGAAGAGGATGAAGATCAAAATACTCAGGTTCTCCGGGAAGAGCTGCCTTTTTCTTCCAAGAATGTTTGGGGGACAGAGGAAAACAGCAACTTCAAAGATGTAAGTGAGGTTTTCCATAATCCCATCAGATACTCTTTGTATGCTAGTTTTTAAAATCTTAAAGTTCTTCTGTTAGACACATAGAAACATAGAAGATTGATGGCAGAAAAAAACCTCCTGGTCCATCTAGTCTGCCCTTATACTATTTCCTATATTTTATTTTAGGATGGATATATGTTTATCCCACCCATAGACTGATTGGAAGCCAGTGCAGATGTTATGTGTGTACCTACAATAGCTCCCGTGGCTGCATTCTGGATCAATTGTAGTCTCTGAATGCTTTTCAAGGGTAGTCCCATGTAGAACACATTTTAACTCAGATAATTCTTAAACTGAGTTGAAGCCAGAGAAGTTTCTTTTAGGTTTGATTGAGAAACAGGTCGAGGGTGGTGCGGGTGGAAAACACCCTATAGAACTTTGTTTATATATGACAATAGTAGCAAGGCTTATGTATGCATGGAGATGGAACAACACATATATAGCCACAATGGAAGAATGGATTGTGAAATGGATGGAACTGGAAGAGATGGTGAAATTGTTTGCTTTCATTAAAGAAAAAAACTTTCTCTACTTAGTAGTAGAAACATAGAAGATTGACGGCAGAAAAAGACCTCATGGTCCATCTAGTCTGCCCTTATACTATTTCCTGTATTTTATCTTAGGATGGATATATGTTTATCCCAGTCATGTTTAAATTCAGTTACTGTGGATTTACCAACCACGTCTGCTGGAAGTTTGTTCCAAGCATCTACTACTCTTTCAGTAAAATAATATTTTCTCACGTTGCTTTTGATATTTTCCCCAACTAACCTGTTCAGTTTGCTTGGTGTGAAAATTTGTGCCAGGGCAGAGACCTTCTCCGTTTTTTTTTATTCCTGTCGATCATTATTCAGATTAATAAAATGTTGTTTTAGGAATTCTTTTTTTTTAGGAGAGAAAGATATCAAAGAAATGAAATTACTGCACTGGTGACATTATCCAGTTGGGTAATGAGATGTCAGCCCTTTCTTTTTTCCACCCTACTAGTCCACATACAAATTAATTTTTTTAAAAATGTTTGGGGGATTCTTTCTTAAGAGAGACAGATTTGAAAGAAATCTTCATTTAGGAAATCGGGATTGTGTGACGTAACTGCTGCTTTGGGCTTCCCTAAAAGGAAGATTTGATTGAGACATCAGCCTTTACAATTATGTCCAGATATCATATTCGTTTGTAAAACAAACAAACAAACTACAATAACCAAAGAATTCAGGGATTGAATCCGAAAACTCTAAAAATGCTTTGCCAGGATGATTGAACACTAACTCAGCGTCATTTCCAGGATATCAAACTGGGTTCCATCTTAGAAACATAGAAACATAGAAGTCTGACGGCAGAAAAAGACCTCATGGTCCATCTAGTCTGCCCTTATACTATTTTCCTGCATTTTATCTTAGGATGGATATATGTTTATCCCAGGCATGTTTAAATTCAGTTCCTGTGGATTTACCAACTACGTCTGCTGGAAGTTTGTTCCAAGCATCTACTACTCTTTCAGTAAAATAATATTTTCTCACGTTGCTTCTGATCTTTCCTCCAACTAACCTCAGATTGTGCCCCCTTGTTCTTGTGTTCACTTTCCTATGAAAAACACTTCCCTCCTGGACCTTATTTAACCCTTTAACATATTTAAATGTTTTGATCATGTCCCCCCTTTTCCTTCTGTCCTCCAGACTATACAGATTGAGTTCATTAAGTCTTTCCTGATACGTTTTATGCTTAAGACCTTCCACCATTCTTGTAGCCCGTCTTTGGACCCGTTCAATTTTGTCAATATCTTTTTGTAGGTGAGGTCTCCAGAACTGAACACAGTATTCCAAACGTGGTCTCACCAGCACTCTATATAGCGGGATTATAATCTCCCTCTTCCTGCTTGTTATACCTCTAGCTATGCAGCCAAGCATCCTACTTGCTTTCCCTACTGCCTGACTGCACTGTTCACCCATTTTGAGACTGTCAGAAATCACTACCCCTAAATCCTTCTCTTCTGAAGTTTTTGCTAACACAGAACTGCCAATACAATACTCAGATTGAGGATTCCTTTTCCCCAAGTGCATTATTTTACATTTGGAAACATTAAACTGCAGTTTCCATTGCTTTGACCATTTTGAGATCCTTTCAATTGGACATAGCATGGAGGAGCCAGTCTTCCCCAGTTAGTTCCATCCAGATAATGTTAACACCCTTGTTTTATGTTGTGTGAGTCTTATATTGTAATAAAAACTAATTTAAAAATTAATTTTAAAAAGATAATGTTAACACCCCATAAAGAACATGTTTTTTAAAAAAAATCAAATTAATATTTTAAATTTGTATTAGAATTCTTCCATGAGTACATATAGAATAGAATGGAATGGAATAGAATGGAATAGAATAGAATTCTTTATTGGCCAAGTATGATTGGGCACACAAGGAATTTGTCTTGGTGCATATGTAAATAGGCAAATCACGAAGCTACACCATTCCTATTCCTAAGGTGACTGATGCAAGCACATGCAATGTAGTTACTCAGTTGTAGTAGCAATACTTACAAAAAAGATTAAAAGGCTCTTGAAATGCTGCATGAAGTACATCGGAGGTTATCTACATTCTTCTGTCAATAATCTCTGATATAGATGCCTTGTTAGAAAAGAGTTAGATCAGCCTTCTGCAATAGACATGACATAAAATTTAGGGACTTTCTCCTTAGCTACTACAAACAAGATTTGGCCAGGGGGAAACTCTTAAATTCATTATAAGACAAGCCTTGTGCATTTGTAGGAACTATTTGTATTGTATTCCCCACCCACAAACATTTCTACTTTTCCTTCTATTTCTTTCCTTCCTTCCTTCTTTCCTACCTTCCTTCTTTCTTTCCTTCTTTCCTTCCTTCCTTCTTTCCTACCTTCCTTCTTTCTTTCTTTCCTTCCTTCCTTCTTTCCTTCCTTCCTTCTTTCCTACCTTCCTTCCTTCTTTCCTTCCTTCTTTCCTACCTTCCTTCTTTCCTACCTTCCTTCCTTCTTTCCTTCCTTCTTTCCTACCTTCCTTCTTTCCTTCCTTCCTTCTTTCCTACCTCTCGACTTTGCTCCAAGATTTCTTTGACATTCATTGGAAGTTCCTGTGCATGAAAAATGCTTTTCTCAAACTTTATAATGAACCTCTGATCAGGTCTCATATTTTCTTAACTGCCCTGGGCATCTTTCTTATATTAGGAAATATTATGAAATCTAAGAAGTCATTTAGGGTAAATGCCTGGTTGAAAAACCAGGGCTATATTTTTATATTTAATTTGAAAGCAATTGTTTTCAGTCAAAGTGTGATTGCTTTCAAATCAAAGTGATTTGTGGTGGTGGGGTGTATAAGAGATACACAAATCAATATGACACTTTGAGGGAGGGCAGACTGTGTTAGTGTGTCCTATCCAAAAATCAGAAGGAGTCAGAGAACACTTCTTTCAAACTAAAGAGTTTTGTTGAAAGGCACGGGTCGTTTGTGAGCTTTTTAAATAAAATTTGTTAGTGTGAAAAGGTGATCTCAGTCTCCTTCTAATTTATAAACATATACTTCTCCATTTTATTAATTTATTTCTTAGTTTGTTCAAAGGCTATCCATGATCAGAACACGGAAAGGATAGTGAGGAGTTAGAAATGATATTTTCTGCTAATGATAGTAATACATTGGCAGAAAGGGAGCGGTTTATCTTCATCTTTCTTCTACATTTGAGATGTTCCAAGGAAGAAGGGCACCTGATAGGATAGGAAACCAGCAAACCTCAAACACATCACTGGGAAAGTAGAGAGCTGTGATTTCTTTAAACACCCTACACATTCTAGTACGGTGTTTTCTCTCTTGTGGGACCTGTCTATCAGGGCAACCAGGTCTATCCAATTATGGAATTGAGCATACTGCTTCCATTTTTGCCTTTCAACCACAATCCAGGGTCCTTGTTGGATTTCTATGTTATTTATGGTTTAGGATCTTCTTCACTTCATCCAGCAGAGTATCTTTATAGCAGAACTGTGCTACAATGTATATTTGAGTACACAATACAATGACTTCAATATAAAACTTATGCTTTTATTTCTTCTTTTCCCATTGAACTGGTTTCATATTTACACAAATAAACAACTTGACAGTATAACTATACTTCTCTCTACATCTGCTCTCTATGATGCAGATTCACCAACAGTCAACACACAAATTCCCAGAATTCTATCTTTCAACTGCCAAAAACTGATTTACATTTTAATATGCAAATTTGCTCTCTCTTAACATTCCATTCCCTTTTTTCATGCTATAAGCTAACAGTCCTTCGGAGGAAGTCACTTTCATGACAAACTATTTTTGTGTTAAATTTAAAAGACTTTAAAAATAAAGGGGACTCTTGTATAGATTTATTTCAAGCTATTTAGCTCTCATAGAAACATAGAAGATTGACGGAAGAAAAAGACTTCATGGTCCATCTAGTCTGCCCTTATACTATTTCCTGAATTTTCTCTTAGGATGGATATATGTTTATCCCAGGCATGTTTAAATTCAGTTCCTGTGGTTTTACCAACCACGTCTGCTGGAAGTTTGTTCCAAGCATCTGCTACTCTTTCAGTAAAATAATATTTTCTCACGTTGCTTCTGATCTTTCCCCCGACTAACCTCAGATTGTGCCCCCTTGTTCTTATGTTAACTTTCCTATTAAAAACATTTCTGTCCCAAACCTTATTTAACCCTTGAACATATTTAAATGTTTCGATCATGCCCCCCCTTTCCCTTCTGTCCTCCAGACTATACAGATTGAGTACATTAAGTCTTTGCTGATAAGTTTTATGCTTAAGACTTTCTGCCATTTTTGTAGCCTGTCTTTGGACCCATTCAATTTTATCAATATCCTTTTGTACGTGAGGTCTCCAGAACTGAACACAGTATTCCAAATTTGGTCTCATCAGCGCTCTATATAGTGGGATCACAATCTCCCTCTTCCTGCTTGTTATACCTCTAGCTATGCAGCCAAGCATTCTACTTGCTTTCCTTACTGCCTGACCGCACCGTTCACCCATTTTGAGACTGTCAGAAATCACTACCTCTAAATCCTTCTCTTCTGAAGTTTTTGCTACTGCCAATAGAGGATTCCTTTTCCCCAAGTTATTTTATTATTTTACTCATCAGTTGGCCATACCATTATGGGCTCAAATGGCTAGCTGATAAGAGCTAAATAGCTTGAAATAGGTCTATGCTAGCCTCCCTTATATACAGATTGAGTTCATGAAGTCTTTCCTGGTAAGTTTTATGCTTAAGACCTTCCCCCATTTTTGCAGCTCGTCTTTGGACCCGTTCAATTTTGTGAATATCTTTTTGTAGGTGAGGTCTCCAGAACTGAACGCAGGATTCCAAATGTGGTCTTAAAAGTAGCCTAGGGCAGTGTTTCCCAACTGTGGCAACTTGAAGATATCAGGACTTCAACTCCCAGAATTCCCCAGCCAGCATTCCCTGGCTGGGGAATTCTGGGAGTTGAAGTCCAAATATCTTCAGGTTGCCAAGGTTGGGAAACACTGCCATGGGGTACATATAACAACTTATTTAAACAGAGTTGGAAGGGGCCTTGGGAGGTCTTCTTGTCTAACCCCCTGTTTAAGCAGGAAACCTATCTGGCCAGTCTTCGTTCGGTAAAACATAAATTTAACATCTTGGGTGTGAGTTAGGTGGGGAACGAGGTGCTCATAACTCTGCAACCAGTGAAGACTGCTCATTCTTGAGTTCAGAAGAAACACTTAGCCCTTTTGTGGTTGAGGGCTCTTTGTTGTCCACATTTGCCCACCCTACATTAAAGAGGATGAAATAGCATGTAGAAAAAGACCTGTTGCAAATATCCCTATTTTAGACGACGGTGCTCCAACAATTATTATTATTATTCTTTTTCCTCTTCTTTTAGATGGTGGCCCTCCTGTTGCAAGTACTGGATAAAAAGGAAAGCACTCCAAGTTGAAATGACTGCCATCCAGCGCTGAAAACAGAGAATAATGTCTTTAAGAGACTATTGTTTCACAAGCATTTTATTGTACATGATAACTAAATAATTATCTTTTCTGTTAAAACAAGATTCCCCTCCCGCGCCCCCTATCGGTGTAGAAGAACCTGTTTACTCATTTCTCAGAAAAATGGCTACACTTTCCCTCTTTCCAAGCCATTTTTTCCCTCGCTTGAATTGCTTTGTTGTACATAATTGTCAATGAAGGGTCTTCCAATTCTCTGACAATACTTTGCTATTTCTCTCTTCAGTCCCTGCATCTTTTACCTTGCGATCATCCTGCATTTCAATATCCACAATAAATAAATATATATATTTTAAAAGAAAGGATGGGCGCTTTTATTGATCTCGGAGCACACGATGCAGTTGAAACTATTTTTTTAAAAAAAAATTAAATTTTTTATTGAAAACATAAAACACAAAACATAAACTAACAGAAATAAAACCATGACAGCCACGAAATCAAGCAACTTAATATGAATTTCATATCTATATTTCTGTCTCTACGGTAGAGACAGAAACGATGCAGTTGAAACTAAATCAAGCTTGATTATTATTATTATTTATTATTATTTATTAGATTTGTATGCCGCCCCTCTCCGTAGACTCGGGGCGGCTCACAACAATAACAAAGACAATATAAGAACAAATCTAATAATTTAAAAAACACTAACAACCCCATTATTAAAAGCAAACATACACACAAGCATACCATGTATAAACTGTATAGACCCGGGGGAGATGTCTCAGTTCCCCCATGCCTGATGGCAGAGATGGGTCTAAAGAACTTTACGAAAGGCAAGGAGGGTGGGGGCAGTTCTAATCTCCGGGGGGAGCTGGTTCCAGAGGGTCGGGGCCACCACAGAGAAGGCTCTTCTCCTGGGTCCCCGCCAAATACATTCTCGCCAAATACATTGATACATTCAGCGCAGCGGGGCACAAGTTCCATGATGGGGCTCATAAGGGAGAAATACTTAAGGGACAGCATATAAAACGTAGTGTCTGGTGTTCTGTCTGGGTTCCCCCAGACCTCAACACCAACTGGAAAAAACAGCCAGACACTCTGGTAAAAGCCAAAAGTATTTTATAGCTGGAAAAAATAAGCACAGAGGAAAACCTGTTCTTCCCAACAGACAGGCTATAATACGTTACAGCAGGGTCCTGATGTCCAGACAATACAGCAAGCTTCTTGCTGGCACCCCCCCCCCCAAGGTTTCAATAGTCAAAGGCACAAACCAGGATTCCAAGACGCCAAAGTTCACAGCCAGGTCCCACGACTCTCAAAGATAAAACTCCACAAGCCAGGAAGGGTGGGTCTGCCTTTTAGCCTTTCCCAAGAGCACCACACCCAAACCCAGCTGTTGCCACTTTAATGCTGAAAGTACTTAGCCAATTGATTCCGTCTCTGAGTAGCTCTTCTTTGTCACAGATCAATTATGGCTTGTGCATTTTCCTCTAAGGAATCCAGGCTGCTTGCTGGGGAGAGCTCCCCCTGGTGGGACTCTGGCTGTCCTCCCTCTTCTTCAGCCTGGGATTCCTCCTCCTCGTCTGTCTGCACCTCCTGTTCCTCAGCCTCTCCCTCTGAGCTGGAAACCGACAGAAGGTCAGCCGTTCCCTGAGGGGCCTCAGACGGAACCACAACAGTCTGGAAGCTTCAATTTGTGCAAAATGCAGTAGCCCACATGATTATATGCATGCCTAGATTTCTACGTGTGTCTCCTCTCTTATAGAAGCTACATTGATAGCTGATTTACTTTCTGGTCCAATTCAAGGTTCAAGATTGTCACCCTTCAAAGCCCTACATCAGTGATGGCAAACCTTTATTTCCCTGGGTGCTGAAAGCATGTGTGTGTTTGTTATTGTACGCACAAGAGTGTCCACATCCAGAATTCAATGCCTCCCACCCAGTGAAGGGCTACCAAAATTTTTACTACCACACTGTGTCCGTGGCCTATGCAGGACGCTCTGCATTTTCGTTCAACATCTTTCAGTGCAAATTGGGTGCTCTGGGGTGGAGCTCCATATTCGCTACGCCAGTGTTCCCCCATCGGGGGAGCAGCTCACCCCTGCTCCCAACCCCTGTGCATACAACTCCCCGATGCTGCCCTGCACGCATGACCCCCCCCTACCATTTCTCAACTTCCAGTGGCCCCGGTAGACCCACTTTTCATCCTTCCCAGGCTGCAGACCTTGTAAGGGCAAAAATGGCTTCCAGAGGCCGAAAATGGCCCATTTTCTGATTTCTGGTGGGCCCGGTAGGTCCGTTTTTTGTCCTCCCCAGGCTCCCGTTGCTGAAAATGCTTGCCTGTTCTTTGGAAACAGAACGATGAACAAGGTGGACTATTAATCAAATCTAACTTGATCTCAAGCTACTCTTTCTAATGGTGCTCTGAAATGGAAGATAACAATGATGCCAACGGATGCAAACTAGGGGCCCTGAAAAATAAGATTTCAAATTTCTACTGGTGAGAAATCTGCTCTTCTTTTTTTTATATACAGTGGTACCTCTACTTAAGAACTGAATTGTGACCAGACTTTTAAGTAGAAAAGTTTGTAAGTAGAAGCAATTTTTCCCATAGGAATTAATGTAAAAGCAAATAATGCGTGCAAACCCATTAGAAAGAAATAAAAGCTTGGAATTTGGATGGAAGGAGGAGGAAGAAGAAGAGGAGGAGGATAGTCGCTGCCCAGAGCGAAGGGAGTGTTTCTTTTTCTCTGGGCGCTGGCAGAGGTTTATCCCCTCTCCTAGTGCCCAGAGAAAGGAAAATGCTTCGTTCGCTCTGGACTGCCAAAGCCTCCTTAAGCGCCACCAAGAGGCTCCTCTGGCATCACAGAAAAGCCCGAGATGTCTGGGATTAAAGGGGGAATGGCAGGAAACTGGCCGGGCATTTGTGCTGCTCTCAAATTTCCTGGGACATTTTTCCGGGCTCGGGTTCTTAAGTAGAAAATGGTTCTTAAGAAGAGGCAAAAAAAATTATTGAACAGCCGGTTCTTATCTAGAAAAGGTATTAAGTAGAAGCATTCTTAAGTAGAGGTACCACTGTATATATAAAGGATAAATATAGTGAATACATTTAAGTACAAATAACAATATAAACATGTCGAGATACAGAAGAAAAAAAAGAAATGGGTAATTAACAAAGATTGTGTGTCAAATTATGGCCTAGACAATATGCATTTAACAGTAAACAAGGACGAAACAAAACAAACAAACAGACAAACAAAAAAAGAAAAGGAAAAAAGGAAAGGAAAGAAGAAAAGAAAAAAAGAAAGGAAAAGGCGGGCAGGTGTGTGGTAGACCTGTATTGGAATTATGAACTAGAAATATTCTCAGTAGCTCATTACATTATATCTAATATTTTGAATTATAAATGAGCAAGAGAAAGTGTTGAATATATCAAGATAAAGAGATTTTAAGAAAGCCAGTCTACTTTTAATATATATACATCCATTTAGAAAAAAAGGGAAGATTTGACACCAGATATGTATCTATTTAAATATATAGGATTCTTAACATTTGTTGGGCAAATTGTTCTTTTTTTCTAACCAGCGATAGAAGGGATCCCAGCAGTTATTGAATAGAGAATCATCATTATTTCTAATTTCTGCTCTTCTTATGTTGCTCCATTTTTTTTAAAGAACAGCTTCCAAGTAACAGCTCAATAAGCTTCAGCATGCCCGAGGCAGAACATTGACTGGTAGACAAGGAATAAGACAGGTTAGAAGACGAGTCAGGTGTGATGGAGAGTAAATTCCTCTTAGAAAATATATTACTGAATAACATTTTAATGTTGGCCTTACTTGTTAAGTCCTCAAGGAAATCAAGGTTGTGTTTGACCTCGGAGGGACAGGGGTGGGTGGGCAGGTTGGGTGTGGTCAACTCAACGTCACTCATGTTGGAGGCACCTGTGGTGGCCTGAGCTCTTTGCCAGTGAAAATAATAATAATAATAATAATAATAATAATAATAATAATAATAATAATAATAACAACAACAACAATAATAATAATTTATTGGATTTGTATGCCGCCCCTCTCCGCAGACTCGGGGCGGTTAACAACAATAATAAACACAACATGTACAATCCAATAATAAATGAGTCCCCCAGCTCCACAGAGTTGGCCTTCTCCGGGTCCTGTCGACTAAACAATGCCGTTTGGCGGGCCCCAGGGGAAGAGCCTTCTCTGTGGTGGCCCCAGCCCTCTGGAACCAACTCCCCCCGGAGATTAGAACTGCCCCCACCCTCCCTGTCTTTTGTAAACTACTCAAGACTCACTTATACCGCCAGGCATGGGGGAGTTGAGACACCTTTCCCCCAGGCTTTTTTTTTATACTTTGTTTTATGTTTGGTATGAATGTGCTGCTTGGTTTAAAAAAAAAAAAATGATAGGGTTTTATATGTTTTTTAATATTAGATTTGTTCCACTACTATATTGTTTTTATTACTGTTGTGAGTCTTCGGAGAGGGGCAGCATACAAATCTAATTAATAATAATAATAATAATAATAATAATAATAATAATAATAATAATAATAATAATAATAATAATTGTTGTGATTCCGTCTGAGGCCCCTCAGGGAACGGCTGATCCTCTGCTGGCTTCCTGCTCAGAGGGGGAGGATGAGGAACAGGAGGTTCAGGCAGACGGGGAGGAGGACTCTCAGGCTGAGGGAGAGGGAGGACAGCCAGAGTCCCCCGAGAGGGAGCTCTCCCCAGCAAGCAGCCTGGATTCCTTAGATGAAAATGCACAAGCAATAATCGATCTCCGGCAGAGAAGAGCAACACAACGAAGGGGACAATTAGCCAGGTACTTTCAGCACTAAAGAGGCAACAGCTGGGTTTGGGTGTGGTGCTCTCTGGAAAGGCTGAAAAGGCAGACCCACCCTTCCTGGCTTGTGGAGTATTATCTTTGGGAGTCCTGGGACCTGGCTGTGATCTTTGGCGTCTTGGAATTCTGGTTTGTGACTTTGAATACTGAAACCTTGGGGGGGAAAGGTGTGGGTCTTATTCTCTACAGTGGTGGGTGTGCCAGCAAGAAGTCTGCTGTATTGTCTGGCCATCAGGACTCTGCTGTGAAGCCTCATAGCCTGCCTGTTGGGAAGAACAGGTTTTTCTCTGTGTTTATTTTTCAAACTATAAAGTGCTTTTGCTTTTACCAGCGTGTCAGGCTGCTTTTTCCAGTTGGTGTTGAAGTCTGGGGGCACCCAGACAGAATAATAATAATAATAATAATAATAATAATAATAATAATAATAATAATTTTTGCCTGCAACAGCCTCCTGCCAGTGAAAACAGGGCTTGGGATGTCCATCTCAAGGTCGACTCAGCCTTAGATCCTTCCGAGTTGGGTAAAATGAAGACCCGGATTGTTGGGGGCAATAGGCTGAGTCTGTAATCCATTTAGAGAGGGCTGCAAAAACACTATGAAATGGTATATGAGCAGGCGTGGACTGCTGCCTGTACGGGAACACAGTGGGTAGCGAAAATGGAGCTCCACCCCAGAGCACCCAATTTGCACTGAAAGATGTTGAAAGAAAATGTAGAGCGTCCTGCATAAGCCACGTCTACAGTGTGGTAGTAAAACTTATGGTAGCCCTTCACTGTATGTGTGTGTGTGTGTGTGTTTGTTTGTTTTGTTTGTTTGTTTGTTTGTTTGTTTATTTATTCATTAGATTTGTATGCCGCCCCTCTCCGTAGACTCGGGGCGGCTAACAACAATAATAAGACAATATAAACAAATCTAATATTTAACTTTAAGTTAAATTAAGAAACCCTAATTTAAGAAACCAATCATACATACAGACATACCAGGCATAAATTTTATAAGCCTAGGGGGAAGGGAATATCTCAATTCCCCCATGCCTGACGACAGAGGTGGGTTTTAAGGAACTTACGAAAGGCAAGGAGGGTGGGGGCAACTCTGATATCTGGGGGGAGTTGGTTCCAGAGGGTCGGGCCCGCCACAGAGAAGGCTCTTCCCCTGGGTCCTGCCAGACGGCATTGTTTAGTCGACGGGACCTCGAGAAGGCCAACTCTTTGGGACCTCGCTGGGATTCGTGCGGCAGACTTATGTATATAAGTCTAAATGCTATTACAGTACTAGTGTTATCTGCAGCCTCCCCTTCCCCCAAGCTCCATTTTTGCTGGCAGTGGCCAGTCCCTTGCTGTTTCCAGGGTAGTCCCACAAGCCAGATCTAAGCACCCCTTGGGCCGGATCTGGCCCCGGGCCTTGAGCTTGACCCTCCTGAATTAAACAAATTAGTAAGACAAAGTTAAGGATGCTCATCCAGATCAATTGGACCTCAGTTCCATCTTGACTAATTTAGAAAAATGTATCAAAAATTTGACTAATCTAGAAAACAATTGTCAAAAATTTGACTAATTTAGGGGAAAAAACTAGGAAAAAACCTAAATGAGGACAATTAACTAATGGAATAGCTTGCATTCAGAAATCATGGGCACTCCATCACTGAAAAATTCTTTTCTCTATCACCCAATACTAGGACGAGGGGGCCCTCCCTAAAGCTCATAGATAGGAAAGTGAGGACAAATAAAGGGAAATATTTCTTCACCCCAGAGGGACATTGGTTTATGGAATTCCCTTCCAGAAGAGGTTGTGACAGCTGTCAGCCCTGATAGGTTCAAGGCAGGATTAGACAGATTCATGGATGCCAAGTGTATCGGTGGTTATTGAAACGGATGTCCAAGTGCCGCCCCTATGTTGGTGGAGGCAGGCAGGATTCCCTTGGGTACCATTTGTTGGGGGTCAAGGGAAAGGGAGGGTCTTGCCTTCTCTTTCTGCTCTGGATAACTATGGACAATTGGTGGGCCACTGTGTGACACAGAATGCTGGACTTGATGGGCTTTGGCCTGATTCAGCATGTCTCTTCTTATGTTCTTATGAAGGTTTTTAAGAAGATACTTGACAGTCACTTATCTGAAATAATATGTTGGCCTCCTGCAACTCCTGCTTCTCCCCCTAGGCCGTTACAACTGTATGCATGGTATGTTTGTAGGTATGTTTGGTTTTATATATTAAGGGGTTTTAATTTACTTTTAGTATTGGATTTTATTGTATATTGTTCATGATTGTTGTTAGCCGCCCCAAGTTTTCGGAGAGGGGCGGCATATAAATCCAATAAAACTTGAAACTTGAAAATGCATATGCTGCAATGCCCTGCCTGTCAACGACTACTTCAGCTTCAACCATAACACAAGAGCACGCAACAGATTCAAAATTAATATTAACCACTCCAAACTTGACTATAAAAAATATGACTTTAGCAATCGAATTGTCGAAGCGTGGAACTCATTACCGGGCTCTGTAGTGTCAACCCCTAACCCCCAACATTTTTCCCTTAGACTATCCAGGTTCCTAAGAGGTCAGTAAGGGGCATGCATTAGTGCACTGGTGTGCCTTCTGTTCCCTGTCCAACTGTCTCTCCTATATCTCCTATATCTTTTCCTCTATTCTTCATTGACTTATTTCATTCTTATATCTTTTCTTCTATCGTTTCTTTGTTGTATATTACTACATGTCTATTCTCTTTAACCTTCATTGGACAAATAAATACAATACAATACAATACAATACATCTCATTCTCATTGTAGAGAGAAGCTTACTTAAAAAAAACTTCACTCAAGACATTAGCAAAGCTAAGATGATGGGGAGCTAACTCAGATGAACGTAGTCTGCAAAATATTGACAGGAATCTTAATTTATTCCCAGTTTCAAGCATTTCACTTCATTTACAGGTAAGGCACTATTTTTGAGTAACGATGCACTGAGCAATAATGAAGAAAAAACACCACAATTTTATGGCGCTAGTTTGCGCATGGCCCTACCTTATGCTCTGTCAGTCTCTGGGATTCCACCAGATGGCGCTCTTGGCTAACACATCATTTTTGCACACAAAAGTTGAAAAGGCTATATCAAACACATGTCTATGGAGATTTTCAGTCATTCCGATCATGATTGTCCCGAAAATTGCTTTTTCAAAAGCTTCTTCAGCTTTGAGAATTGCCTTTACAAAAAGCACTTTTGAGACAAGCACTACTATGACATAAACGTGTGTTATTTATTGATTGTTAGCATTTATATAGTGCCAAACTGTTGCACAGCCCGCAATGCATGTAGTTAGTTTAAAGTGGGTTCACAATTTATTTATATCATTATATCTAATAACATTATGGAACCAATTGTGCCTATCCACAAGAAGGGCAGTAGAGAAGAAGCTGGTAACTACAGGCCAGTTAGCTTGACATCGGTTGTAGTTAAAACGATGGAGACTCAAAAAGAGGATAAATAAACACCTAAAAAACAATAACTTATTGGACCCAAATCAGCATGGCTTTACTGAAGGCAAATCATGTCAAACTAATCTCATTGATTTTTTGACTATGTCACAAAGGTGTTGGATGAAGGTGGTGCCGTGGATATTGCCTACCTGGACTTCAGCAAAGCCTTTGATACAGGTCCACATAAAGAGCTGATAGATAAATTAGTGAAGATTGGACTTAATCCCTGGATAGTTCAATGGATTTGCAGCTGGCTGAAGCGTAGACATCAGAGAGTTATTGTTAATGGCGAGTATTCTGAGCAGAGACAGGTTACAAGCGGTGTGCCACAAAGGTCTGTTCTGGGTCCTATTCTTTTTAATATGTTTGTGAGTGACATAGGGGAAGGTTTGGTAGGGAAGGTTTGCCTATTTGCCGATGACTCTAAAGTGTGCAATAGGGTTGATATCCCTGGAAGCGTCTGTAATATGGTAAATGATTTAGCTTTACTAGATAAATGGTCAAAGCAATGGAAACTGCAGTTTAATGTTTCCAAATGTAAAATAATGCACTTGGGGAAAAGGAATCCTCAATCTGAGTATTGCATTGGCAGTTCTGTGTTAGCAAAAACTTCAGAAGAGAAGGATTTAGGGGTAGTGATTTCTGACAGTCTCAAAATGGGTGAGCAATGTGGTCGGGCGGTAGGAAAAGCAAGTAGGATGCTTGGCTGCATAGCTAGAGGTATAACAAGCAGGAAGAAGGAGATTGTGATCCCCTTATATAGAGCGCTGGTGAGACCACATTTGGAGTACTGTGGAGATATTGACAAAATTGAACGGGTCCAAAGACGGGCTACAAGAATGGTGGAAGGTCTTAAGTATAAAACGTATCAGGAAAGACTTAATGAACTCAATCTGTATAGTCTGGAGGACAGAAGGGAAAGGGGGGACATGATCGAAACATTTAAATATGTTAAAGGGTTAAATAAGGTTCAGGAGGGAAGTGTTTTTAATAGGAAAGTGAACACAAGAACAAGGGGACACAATCTGAAGTTAGTTGGGGGAAAGATCAAAGGCAACATGAGAAAATATTATTTTACTGAAAGAGTAGTAGATCCTTGGAACAAACTTCCAGCAGACGTGGTTGGTAAATCCACAGTAACTGAATTTAAACAGGTATAACAAGCAGGAAGAAGGAGATTGTGATCCCACTATATAGAGCGCTGGTGAGACCACATTTGGAATACTGTGTTCAGTTCTGGAGACCTCACCTACAAAAAGATATTGACAAAATTGAACGGGTCCAAAGACGGGCTACAAGAATGGTGGAAGGTCTTAAGCATAAAACATATCAGGAAAGACTTAATGAACTCAATCTGTACAGTCTGGAGGACAGAAGGGAAAGGGGGGACATGATCGAAACATTTAAATATGTTAAAGGGTTAAATAAGGTTCAGGAGGGAAGTGTTTTTAATAGGAAAGTGAACACAAGAACAAGGGGACACAATCTGAAGTTAGTTGGGGGAAAGATCAAAGGCAACATGAGAAAATATTATTTTACTGAAAGAGTAGTAGATCCTTGGAACAAACTTCCAGCAGACGTGGTTGGTAAATCCACAGTAACTGAATTTAAACAGGTATAACAAGCAGGAAGAAGGAGATTGTGATCCCACTATATAGAGCGCTGGTGAGACCACATTTGGAATACTGTGTTCAGTTCTGGAGACCTCACCTACAAAAAGATATTGACAAAATTGAACGGGTCCAAAGACGGGCTACAAGAATGGTGGAAGGTCTTAAGCATAAAACATATCAGGAAAGACTTAATGAACTCAATCTGTACAGTCTGGAGGACAGAAGGAAAAGGGGGGACATGATAGAAACATTTAAATATGTTAAAGGGTTAAATAAGATCCAGGATTGAAGTGTTTTTAATAGGAAAGTGAACACAAGAACAAGGGGCTCTCCATAATTGGTCAGAGCCTGCTGAATCCCACTTCTGCCTAGTTTTGTTCTACTTAGAAACTACTCCTGGATATTTTTTTTTGTATGAAATGGAAAGAAATGAAATTGTAGCATTGGCTGTTGCTTATTAGTTTCCTTTATGATGATACAAACTGTAACAAACCGTTACAGTTTATTCGGGTTCAGAAAGTCATTGATTGAAGGTTTTCCTCCTATAGCTTTTCAATTTGCACCCCCACAATCCTGCTTTTCTCCTTTATTTTCTTTATTTTTCATTTTTTCCTTTGCTTTTCTGTATTTGGTACTTTTTGGGATTCTAATAACATTTTGGAAGGGTGGGGGAGGAGTGGTCCTTCTATCTAATCCTAAAGTAAATGTTCATGAAACTTGTGCCTTTTAATAAAAAAAATTGTTAGCCATTAAATGTTTCTACTTGACTTGTTTTGGCTACCGCAGGTAGTTTGCCTCTTCCACACTGTCCATTCCTATCAACTCAAACCCCAGATTTGGGGCTTGTGGCCAGTTTAGCTCTACACCAACTTCTCTGATGGTCTTCAAAAATCTTCTCTGGATGTAATGAACTTCCCAAGTTTCCAGACAGTATGACTGGGTAAAAATTGATCTCAGGACTATCTTTAAAATTTAAGTTTTTAACAGATGAACAGACATGTTTCCTGCCCAAGTAGTGGATGGCCAAGTGCAGCGTCTCGATCTGGGTCAGGCACTGGGATGCTGGCGCCACCAAGGTAGGCAGGTAGCGGTACAGTGCGTGCAGGGCCTGGGTCAGGTGCCGCTTGTCGAGCTTCTCATGCTGGTTGGCTCTGCTGCTACCCGCCGCTCAGGCCTGGAGGGTAGGAAAGGAAAGGAAAGGAAGAAGAGGAAAGAAAGGAAAGGAAAGGAAGAGAAGGAAGGGAAAGGGAGAAGAGGAAAGGAAAGAAGAAAGGAAAGGAAGGAGAGGAAAGGAAGAAGAGGAAAGGAAAGGAAGAAGAGGAAAGGAAAGGAAGAAGAGGAAAGGAAAGGAAGAAGAGGAAAGGAAAGGAAGAAGAGGAAAGGAAAGAAAAAAGGAAAGAAAAGGAAGAAAAGGAAGGGAAAGGAAGAAGAGGAAAGGAAAGAAAAAAGGAAAGGAAAGGAAGAAGAGGAAAAGAAAGGAAGAAGAGGAAAAGAAAGGAAGAAGAGGAAAGGAGAGAAGAAAGGAAAGGAAAGGAAGGAGAGGAAGGGAAAGGAAGAAGAGGAAAGGAAAGAAGAAAGGAAAGGAAAAGAAGAAGAGGAAAGGAAAGGAAGAAGAGGAAAGGAGAGAGGAAAGGAAAGGAAGAAGAGGAAAGGAAAGGAAGAAGAAAAAAGGAAAGGAAAGGAAGAAGAGGAAAGGAAAGAAAAGAAAAGAAAAGAAGGAAAGGACATGTCTTTCATTCTAGAAATATAATTCATTTTTCTCTTTCATGCCACATTGTTCTTACCATTCCAAGGATGATCCAGAAATTTTCTGCAAGTTAAACTATTATTATTTGTGATGTTCCAGACGAAATTCATTTTAATAAACAATAAAATGGATACCTAGGGGAAAAGGTTCACTTTCACTATTCTGTATTGCTCCTCTTAAATTGTTTTCTTTGCTTTTTCCAAATTATTGTTACTGTTTGCTTGACAACATAAATTCTTAGAATGGATTACAAGATATTTAAAATGATAAAAGACTCTAAAAGCATTTTTAAAAGGAAATGGAACTTAATAAAACAATACTACCCACTAATGTACCATATGAAAGATTAAAATTAAAAAACAGTTTTCAAGTCAAAAGGTATGTTGAATAAAGCAAGTAGAATAATCATTCTGAATTTCTGTTGCTGCTGATGTCCAAACTATTTAACACTTAGGGGAATTTCTATTAAAGTGGATAAGGATCCACACAGTCCTTTTTTAAATGGTGCAACAATGAACAACTAGACAATGCAGAAGGAATTAATCACTAAGAGGCCAGTATGTTATATAATTATTGCAATTAACATAATTAACACGCCAAAGTAGGCAACAAGCAAGATTTTTTTTCCTACAAAAGGAACTAATCTGCTCACCTCGTACCAATACCCTGAGCCCAATTATTTATCACTCGGTTTATTCAATGTCATGTAATTCATTTATTTAATTGATATTCTGGTAAAGCCCTTGAACTGGTTTCCACAACAAAAGCAAATCAGAGTAACAATGACGCTAATGTCGCTTTTAAAAAGCCTGCCGTTAATGTTACGGTAATACAAGTGTTTGAAGATTAGAAGGGGAAATAAGACGAGGACAAACACTATAGCGCATTGTGTTGTAATAAAAAGTTAATTAAATGTAGGTTAATCAAATATTGCCCCTTAATTTAGTCCCTTTTTTCCTCCTTTATCTCATTAAATAGGACACTTTAGAGGAGGTCCCAGATGGCCCTCCACCGTCAAGGCTACATCTTCCCCTTCCTGCCTTTTATGTCTGGGTGGATGTGAAACGCTGGACAAACCAGGCAGGGTTGCTGTTCCTCCCGCTATCGGTGTGATGCGTGTGCAGCTCCTATGACTGGTGGACGGGTGCATCCCAGCGAGATTTTGCTTCTGCGCATGTGCAGGAAGTAAAATCTCACGAGAGGACGCACACATGCACATGGAAGCAAAAAAAATCACAGAAATCTATCTCTCTTGCATGCATGTCCCCTTGCGAGATTTTGTTTCCTGTGCATGGCCAGAAGCAAAATATCACTGGGACCCACACATGTGCCCACTGGTCACCCGGAGCTGTGCACGCAGCTCCATTTTTGCTACCAGTGTGCAACCCAATACAGTGGTACCTCTACCTAAGAACGCCTCTACTTAAGAACATTTCTAGATAAGAACCAAGTGTTCAAGATTTTTTTGCCTCTTCTTAAGAACCATTTTCTACTTAAGAACCCAAGCCCCGAAAAATTTCCCAGGAAATTTGAGAGCAGATGAAGGCCCAGCCAGTTTCCTGCCATTCCCCCTTTAATCCCAGCCATCTCGGGGTTTTCTGGGCTGCCAGAGGAGCCTTTTGGTGGTGCTTAAGGAGACTTTGGCAATCCAGAGCAAACAAAGCATTTACCTTTCTCTGGGTGCTTGGAGAGGGAATAAACCTCTGCCAGCGCCCAGAGAAAAGAAACACTCCCTTCGCTCTGGGCAGCCAAGGAGTCACCACAGTGAAGGAAAGGCGCCGGCTACAAAGCAAGCGAGCGAGAGGAGAGGGCAGCCCTTCAGCATGGGAAGGAAGAGGAAGCAGGTAGCAGCAGAGGCAGCCTTGCGCCAGGTGTATGGAAGGCGCATGCTCTTCCTCGCTGCCTCAGAGTCCCTCTTTTTTTTTTTAAGCCTTAAACTTTTGGATTTTTTTATTCCCCTCACTTCACCTTTTTCCTTCGGCAGTGACTGTCCTCCTCCTCTTCTTCTTCCTCCCCCTCCCACCTGTTGTGATTCCGTCCAAGGCCCCTCAGGGAACGGCTGATCTTCTGTCGGTTTCCTGCTCAGAGGGGGAGGATGAGGAACAGGTGGTGCAGGCAGACGAGGAGGAGGAATCCCAGGCTGAGGAAGAGGGGGAACAGCCAGAGGCCCCCGAGAGGGAGCTCTCCCCAGCAAGCAGCCTGGATTCCTTAGAGGAAAATGCACAAGCAATAATCGATCTGCGACAGAGAAGAGCAACACAAAGAAGGGACCAATTGGCTAGGTACTTTCAGCACTAAAGAGGCAACAGCTGGGTTTGGGTGTGGTGCTCTCTGGAAAGGCTAAAAGGCAGACCCACCCTTCCTGGCTTGTGGAGTATTATCTTTGGGAGTCCTGGGACCTGGCTGTGATCTTTGGCGTCTTGGAATTCTGGTTTGTGACTTTGACTACTGAAACCTTGGGGGGAAAAGGTGGGGGTCTTATGCTCTACAGTGGTGGGTGTGCCAGCAAGAAGTTTGCTGTATTGTCTGGCCATCAGGACTCTGCTGTAAAGTCTCCTAGCCTGCCTGTTGGGAAGAACAGGTTTTTCTCTGTGTTTATTTTTCAAGCTATAAAGTACTTTTGCTTTTACCAGCATGTCTGGCTGTTTTTTCCAGTTGGTGTTGAGGTCTGGGGGAACCCAGACAGAACACCACCCAAATTCCAAGCTTTTATTTCTTTCCTAATGGGTTTGCACATATTATTTGCTTTTACATTGATTCCTATGGGAAAAATTGCTTCTTCTTAAGAACGTTTCTACTTAAGAACCTGGTCACAGAATGAATTAAGTTCTTAAGTAGAGGTATCACTGTACTGGTACCACCCATCTCATTCGCAGAGTCTTACTACATTTTTAAAAAAATAGATGTAGTACATGGTGGATCATATTCAGTTTGTGATCATGGATAAGAGGATGAATTTGGCCAATGAAACTGAGTTGCGGGAACTGATGGGACAATGGGACAAGGTAAGAGGATATGTGGTCAGTAGAATTCGAGACCAAGCTATAAAGAATGAATTAGAATTACTTTATAATATGTAAAAAGATATATTGCTCTTGAGTTAAAGTGGTATATGCAAAATATGCCCCCATTTTGGTGGAGGGGTATGAACGGTGTCTGGTGGTGAGCACATTGAATACTGATAGAAACATAGAAACATAGAAGTCTGACGGCAGAAAAAGACCTCATGGTCCATCTAGTCTGCCCTTATACTATTTCCTGTATTTTATCTTACAATGGATATATGTTTATCCCAGGCATGTTTAAATTCAGTTACTGTGGATTTACCAACCACGTCTGCTGGAAGTTTGTTCCAAGGATCTACTACTCTTTCAGTGAAATAATTTTTTGTCACGTTGCCTTTGATCTTTCCCCCAACTAACTTCAGATTGTGCCCCCTTGTTCTTGTGTTCACTTTCCTGATTGGAAAGATGGTTTAATGAGGAAGCAGAACCATATATGGTTTTAGAAACATAGAAATATAGAAGACTGACGGCAGAAAAAGACCTCATGATGCATCTAGTCTGCCCTTATACTATTTTTATCTTAGGATGGATATATTTATTTATTTATTTATTTATTTATTTATTTGTTTGTTTATTTATTTGTTTGTTTGTTTGTTTGTTTGTTTATTTATTTATTTATTTATTTATTTATTTATTTATTTATTTATTTATTTATTTATTCAATTTTTTATGCCGCCCTGATCCTTAGACTCAGAGCGGCTTACAACATGTTAGCAATAGCACTTTTTAAACAGAGCTAGGCTATTGCCCCCACAATCCGGGTCCTCATTTCAACCACTTCGGAAGGATGGAAGGCTGAGTCAACCTTGAGCCGGTGATGAGATTTGAACCGCTGATCTACAGTCAGCTTCAGTGGCCTGCAGTACAGCACTCTACCTGCTGCGCCACCCCGGATATGTTTATCCCAGGCATGTTTAAATTCAGTTACTGTGGATTTACCAACCACGTCTGCTGGAAGTTTGTTCCAAGCATCTACTACTCTTTCAGTAAAATAATATTTTCTCACGTGGCTTCTGATCTTTCCCATAACTAACCTTGTCCTTGTGTTCACTTTCCTATTAAAAACACTTCCCTCCTGGACCTTATTTAACCCTTTAACATATTTAAATGTTTCGATCATGTCCCCCCTTTTCCTTCTGTCCCCCAGACTATACAGATTGAGTTCATTAAGTCTTTTCTGATAGGTTTTATGCTTAAGACCTTCCACCATTCTTGTAGCCCGTCTTTGGACCCGTTCAATTTTGTCAATTGTTTGATCTCATTGTTTTATGCTGTGTGAATGTTTTCTTGTTATAAAAATCAATAAAAATATTTTTTTAAAAAAAAATAAATGTACAATCCTCATCTTCTGGGTGAAAAGAATCTGGCCGAACATAATATCTTGAGCTTTGTGGTTGAGAAGTGACAAGTTGAGCCCAGGATTTTCCTTAACTGCTAGGCTTCCTGAAGCTCCATTTCCAAAGGCACTTACACCTTTTTCAAGTCTTTCACCGGTGGTTGTTGTTGTTTCCACACACACCCCGTGTGTTTCCAAACCATCCCAAACAATGCATTGTCTCTGTGTTGCTTGAGCTGGTCGGCTTGGTTACAGGGAGAAAGCAGAAGACCACAAGTGTTTGGAAAGGGGAAGGAGAGCGAAGGGGACTGTTTTCAAAATACAGTGATTCTCATTATGATGGGCCCCCGAGAAGTTCTCTAATGGACAAATGGAAGCCCCCATTGTTCCCAGGCTCCTTTTTTTGGGAGCTGGGATGTTGAGAGAAACCGCTAAGGTTAAAAAGGTCCCTGAATGAAAAGTTGAACAAAGATGATGGGCTTGTTTTCGACAGGGGCCCTTCAAGATACGCGCAGATTGTGAAAATATAATTAGAAGCCTCCCTTTGTCTGACCACAATGAGTGGGAAATGTTGAATGGAGAGGTCCCTCGGCTCTTTATGGAGCCCTCACCACCCCTGAGAAACAATGCAGGGCCTTGTGAGGCCGGCTTCTCTCCCTAATGAGAAGCGTTAATTGCCACAATTTCCAGAATGCCTGCACAGTACCCTCCGCTTGAAAAGAGAGAGAGAGACAGAGAGAGAGGGATGGAGAGAGAGAGGGAGAAAGAAGGAAGGATGGGTGGATGGGCAATGCAGAGGAAGGTTTGAGTTAAAAGGGTTCCCGGGGCCCATTAAATGTGGTAACAGAGATAATGGGGGGGAATTGTAAAACACAACTCTGGGAGAATTGGAGAAAGTGGAGCACGGTTGCTAAATCACAGGGTCGGGCAGACTGTCAGGACCTATCTTTGGCAGGTTTTCTTATTCCCCCCCCCTCCAAATTTTTATTTATTTCGGGAAGGGGGAACAACTCACATTTCCCCCCTCTTGGGTGCAGCCTGATTCTACTTCTTAAAATAGAGCTGTTTTCAGGTGCTGAACCAAGTGGGACATTAACCAAATGGGAGATAGGAAAAGGGTTTTATACACACACACACACACACACACACACACACACACACACACACACACACACAGATATATATACACACAGACATATATACACAGACATATATATATATATACACACACATACATACACACACACATACACACAGAAATATATACACACAGACATCATCATCATCATCATCATTATTATTATTTATTAGATTTGTTATACTCTAGTCTTATTGGTAGGGACTGAGTTTGAATTTAAATAATTAATTCTGTCCCGCCCCCTGCTTGCCCCAGAGGGCTCAGTTTTAAAACGAAGGCGTAGACATATATTCTTTATATAAAAAAACTTTATTTGTTACAGAAAACAACCAGAGCTATAAAAAGGAACTGCGACCCTGGGCCAAGAACAAGGCTGGGTGGGTTTTGGATTCTCCACGCAGCGCATTGAGAAGACCGTTCAGGTAAGTGCAACGGCTCTTCTCCAATGCGCTGCTTAGGAGAGTCCAACGTGGGATATACCCAAGCTATGGAGACAGGGAGGAATCAGGCTTGGTCAGGGGAGCAGAAGGGGCACAGACTCGTTGAAGAATTCTCCTGCCAAAGGCTGCTTCCGCAGAGGCAAAGACATCAAGGCGGTAATGTCTACTATCTTTATTAGATTTGTATGCCACCTGTCTCCGAGGACTCGGAGCGGCTCACAACAAGAAATAGTACAAATTCAATACTTTTAAATTTAAAACAGTTAATATAAAAACAATCATACATCTCATGCAGACCATACATGAAGCGGAAACGGCCCAGGGGAATTAATTTCCCCATGCCTGATGACAGAGGTGGGTTTTGAGGAGTTTATGAAAGGCAAGGAGGGTGGGGGCAGTTCTTATCTCCAGGGGGAGTTGATTCCAGAGGGTCGGGGCCGCCACAGAGAAGGCTCCTCCTCTGGGTCCCGCCAGACGACACTGTTTCGTCGACGGGACCCGGAGAAGGCCAACTCTGTGGGACCTAACCGGTCACTGGGATTCATGCGGCAGAAGGCAGTCCCGGAGATATTTAGAGACATCTATATATATACACACACACACACACACACACACACATGCATACACATACACACACATACACATATACACACAGACATTACACACACACACACACACATTTGCACATACACACAGACATATATACACAGACATATATATATATACACACACATACACACACATACACATGTGTACACACAAACACACACATTTATTACTTATTCACACACACATTAAACTACTTTTAAATTACTTTTAAATTACTTTTAATATTAGATTTGTTTATATTGTCCTTTTTACTGTTGTTAGCCGCCCCGAGTCTGCGGAGAGGGGCAGCATACAAATCTAATGAATAAATAAATAAATAAAAATATATAAGTATGTACATACAGAGAGAGACATATACTGTATATATATACACACAGACAGACAGACACAAACACATATACACATACAGAGAGAGAGAGAGAAATGGTTTTTTTTAAAGCAAAACTCTTTGTCGCACAAGCCATGATGGGACTTGGGAGAGATGGCTTGTTTCTCATAAAAGTGAGGAATAACCCTGTTTCTGGCTTTTTAGGAATTTCTCTTGTGAACAAGTGTCATAATAATTAAGTAATAATAACAAGAAAAAATAAAATAATAATAAAATGATAAAGTATGTAATAATAATGACTATGTATTAGCCACCCCAAGTCCCCTGAGGGGGGCGGCATAGCAATCCAATTAATAAATAATAAATAAAATAATATCTGTTGAATAATATTAAGATGCTCTAAATTCTAATGTAACCTCTGCCTGTTACCAGACTAGACTGAGATGAAATTAGCAAAATTTACATTTTTAAAATGTATTTTAATTAAAACTGTAGGTATAGCTCAAAAAACATGGCATTAAACATCCCTGATTTAAATCAGCCCAACTAGTTTCAACTAAAAGTTGCTTTTGTCCCCAAACCCGTTTTTTCTCAAACAACTTTCTGTGATCAGCCAAATGCTGCTTCTTTGATTCCTTGGAATGCCAGTTATAGGAGATTAAAAGCTTGGAATTAAAGGTCTGCATTAATTACACATTTAAAATAAGAATCCCTTTATCTCCTTTCACGATGCACCATTATTAATTGCGCTTACTTTATTCCCTGTGATACATCACTTCTCAACATGTTCTCAACCCATGTGACAATACAGATTATAAATGTGGACTTTTTCATATATGGGAAGCTTGTTTGTTTGTTTCTTTGCAAAAACCTCAGAAGAGAAGGATTTAGGGGTAGTGATTTCTGACAGTCTCAAAATGGGTGAACAGTGCGGTCAGACGGTAGGGAAAGCAAGTAGAATGCTTGGCTGCATAGCTAGAGGTATAACAAGCAGGAAGAGGGAGATTGTGACCCCACTGGGTCCTATTCTTTTTAATATGATTTTGAGTGACATAGGGGAAGGTTTGGTAGGGAAGGTTTGCCTATTTGCCGATGACTCTAAAGTGTGCAATAGGGTTGATATTCCTGGAGGCGTCTGTAATATGGTAAATGATTTAGCTTTACTAGATAAATGGTCAAAGCAATGGAAACTGCAGTTTAATGTTTCCAAATGTAAAATCATGCACTTGGGGAAAAGGAATCCTCAATCTGAGTATTGTATTGGCAGTTCTGTGTTAGCAAAAACTTCAAAAGAAAAGGATTTAGGGGTAGTGATTTCTGACAGTCTGAAAATGGGTGAGCAGTGTGGTCGGCCGGTAGGGAAAGCAAGTAGAATGCTTGGCTGCATAGCTAGAGATATAACAAGCAGAAAGAGGGAGATTGTGACCCCACTGTATAGAGCGCTGGTGAGACCACATTTGGAATACTGTGTTCAGTTCTGGAGACCTCACCTACAAAAAGAGATTGATAAAATTGAACGGGTCCAAAGATGGGTTACAAAAATGGTGGAAGGTCTGAAGCATAAAACTTATCAGGAAAGACTTCATGAATTCAATTTGTATAGTCTGGAGGGTAGAAGGGAAAGGGGGGGACATGATTGAAACATTTAAATATGTTAAAGGGTGAAATAAGGTTAAAGAGGTGTTCTGTCTGGGTGCCCCCAGACTTCAACACCAACTGGAAAAAACAGCCAGACACGCTGGTACAAACAAAGGCACTTTATAGTTTGAAAAATAAACACAGAGAAAAACCTGTTCTTCCCAACAGGCAGGCTATGAGACTTCACAACAGAGTCCTGACGGCCAGACAATACAGCAGACTTCTTGCTGGCACACCCACCACTGTAGAGAATAAGACCCACACCTTTTTCCCCCAAGGTTTCAGTATTCAAAGTCACAAACCAGAATTCCAAGACGCCAAAGATCACAGCCAGGTCCCAGGACTCCCAAAGATAATACTCCACAAGCCAGGAAGGGTGGGTCTGCCTTTTCAGCATTTCCGGAGAGCACCACACCCAAACCCAGCTGTTGCCTCTTTAGTGCTGAAAGTACCTGGCTAATTGTCCCCTTCGTTGTGTTGCTCTTCTCTGCCGGAGATCGATTATTGCTTGTGCATTTTCATCTAAGGAATCCAGGCTGCTTGCTGGGGAGAGCTCCCCCTCGGGGGACTCTGGCTGTCCTCCCTCTCCCTCAGCCTGAGATTCCTCCTCCCCATCTGCCTGAACCTCCTGTTCCTCATCCTCCCCCTCTGAGCAGGAAGCCGGCAGAGGATCAGTCGTTCCCTGAGGGGCCTCAGACGGAATCACAACAAGAGGGAAGTGTTTTTAATAGGAAAGTGAGCACAAGAACAAAGGGACACAATCTGAAGTTAGTTGGGGGAAAGATTAGAAGTAACATGACAAAATATTATTTCACTGAAAGAGTAGTACTGTAGATCCTTGGAACAAACTTCCAGCAGATGTGGTTGGTAAATCCACAGTAACTGAATTGAAACATGCCTGGGATAAACATATATCCATCCTAAGATAAAATACAGGAAATAGTATAAGGGCAGATTAGATGGACCATGAGGTCTTTTTCTGCCATCAATCTTCTATGTTTCTATGTTTGTTTGTTTGTTTGACTTCTATGCCACCCAATCCCAAAGGACTCAGTTAATCTTTAATATACATCTTGAGATTCATTTGGGAATCGGAAAGCTGGTTCTTGGATTTGAGCAGCTAAGAATAATCACTTGCATTAGAAGCATCTGTGGGGAGCAGATTAAAAAGAAAGATGGTTTCCATCCTGGCCTTGTGATGCTTTGTGCTTTTATACATGTGAGGTGGCCCCAAAATTTATCCTGGGATTGATTTTATGCATCAGCTGATCTTTATAGTGTGTGGGATGGTGAAAGTCAATAGAAGGCGAGACTGGGAGACCATTCCCCAAAAAGAGGGAAGTGCCTGTTTATTCCTGTCAGAAACACCACAATTAAAATAAGGCCTAAGAAGGGAGTGATTGGACTTTTGTGGAAGGAAGAAAAAAAGGGGGCTTCTTTCTCTGAGGGAGAGACAGAGAGGATTACAGACTGGGCATCCTTGAGTGATGAGAGAGGAAAGTTGAACCTCCGGTCTGGTGCTTTTCTAGGGATTAGAAGGACTGAGTTGGAAGGAGGAGGAAGAAAGGGTTGGAAGTTATAAAGGGATTGGGGTGGGTGGGGAATGAAGGAATGAATGAACTGTTAAGAAGAAAAACGAGAAATAATTCCTCAGGAAGTGGAAGACATGAGAGAGCAGCTCAGAATAACTCTACTTGGACTTTTGTTTGGTGTTAGAGATAGCTGTACATTATTTGCATTAGGAAGGATGGATGGATGGAAGGAAGGAAGGAGGGAGGGAGGGAGGGAGGGGGAGGGAGGGAGGGAAGGAAGGAAGGAAGGAAGGATAACTCTACCTGGATTTTGTTTGGTGTTAAGAGACAGCTTTAGATTATTTGCATTAGGAAAAGCAAAAGAGAGAGAGAGCGAAAGGAAGGAAGGAAGGAAGGAAGGAAGGAAGGAAGGATAACTCTACCTGGATTTTGTTTGGTGTTAGAGACAGCTTTAGATTATTTGCATTAGGAAAAACAAAAGAGAGAGAGAGGGAGAGAGAAAGGAAAGAAGGAAGGAAGAAAGAAAGACAGAAAGACAGAAATAAATAAATAAATAAATAAATAAATAAATAAATAAAGAGAATGCTTGAGAAACCTAACCGTTGAATGCAATGGAAATGTGTTATTTACTAATGATGGGCTTCTTCCTCTTCTTCTTGTTCCTTCTCTTCCTCTTCTGCTTCCTCTTCCTCTTTTTCTCCTCCTCCTCCTCCTGCTTCTCCTTCATCTTCTCCATCCTCCTCCTCCTCTTACTCCCCCCTCCTCTTATTCTTACTCCCCTCTGCTCCTCCCACCCTTACTCCTAACCATGTCCTCCTCTTAAGGCTGATGTTCAAGTCATTTTTGTTGCTCTGCTCAGCATCTGTTCCAGTTCTTTTGAATCTTTTTTTAAAAAGTAGCAGCCACAGAGTACACAAGGTGCAGTTTTCTCAGTAAGAACATAGCAGAATGGTTTCTTCACAAGAAAAATGAATGGTGCAGGCAATCATAATAATAATGATGCTTACTTTTTACACACAAGTAGCTGGTCTTTTGCTGAGGTTTATAGACCCCACTTTAGAGACTACTATCCTGGAGTAGTAGTTACCCACTACTCCAGTACAAGAGGCCACTTGATCTAAAGCAGAGGTTAAATACTCAGAGAGCCATTTGGACCTGTTTCCAACAGAAAATCATGTCTTGATTATTGCAAGACGCTGAACATGGGGCTACCCTCGAAAAGTGTTCAGAGACTTTAGTTAGTCCAGAATGTGCCCACGCGAGCTGCTGTGGGTGTACCTAGATACACCCACATCACACCAACACTCCATGTGCTGCACTGGCTACCAATTGGATCACAATTCAAGGTGTTGGTTATTACCTATAAAGCCCTATATGGCTTAGGAGCAGACTATATACAGGATTGTCTCCTGTCACATAATTCCCAGTGACCGATTATAGCCCACAGGGTTGGCCTTCTCCGGGACCCCGTCAACTAAGCAGTGTCGGTTGGCGGATCCATAGGGGAGGCCCACGGCACCAGTTCTTTGGAATGAACTACCCCCCGAGGTCTGTATTGCCCCCATCCTACTGGCTTTCCAAAAGGCCTTGAAAACTTGAATCTGTCGGCAGGCCTGGGGGCCAGTGAGAACTGATATCTTAATTCCAGCCCAGACATAATTTGATATTTGATGGTATGACTGTAGTGAAAATATTTAATTACTTTTATATTAATGTTTATATTAATGTTATATTAATATATTGTTTTATCTTTGCTGTAAGCCACCCCGAGTCCTTCAGGAGTGGGTGGCATACAAATCTAATAAAAGAAAGAAAGAAAGATGATGCTATCACTGGTACTTAATACCACACAAGTTGTCAAGAATATATAAAGATATTTCAAATGAATGTTGGAAGGGACTTCTTATCATTTATGATGGACATGTGATAAAGCAATGAAATAGTGGAGTAGATTCATACCCTAACACAGAAGATTCTTAATGTGAATATAAAGATAAAACCAGAAACTTTTCTTTTTGGGTTTAATGGAAAAGGACTTGGAAAAACTTTTTGGAACGTTGACGTTATATATGTTGACAGCAGAAAATTTACCTTATGCGCAAAAATGGAAGGACACTTTGATTCCCACAATGGATGAATGGCTACAAAACTTGTGGGAGTTAACAGAGGTGGCCAAATTGACTGCTTTGAGAAGAAGCACAGTGACTTTTATTTCTGCTTGGAAACTGCTTCTGGACTTTGTTCTTTAGATGGAAAAAAATGAAACTTTGATTTTTGGTTTTACCAATTAGATAAGTTTGCTATTATGTGAAAGTAAAAAGTTGACATTTGATGTTACTATCTTGTTCTGCCACCAAAGGGAAATCAAGGCCTTTTCTTTCTTTTTCCCTTCTTTTCTACACTTTCCTTTCCTTTCCTCCCTTTTATATATCCTATTATTTGCTTTTTGTATTTTATATTATAAACTATTAAAAATGTACAGAGAAAAAAGGAGTAGTAATTACCCTACCCACACTTTCGTCCTCAACCCTACTGAGAATGTTCTGAATGTTTTACCATTTAGTTGGCTGAAAACTACTGAAGAAAATACGAAACTGTAGAATGCATCACGTTACAGCATATTCAGCTATGATTTCAGACACAAGTCAACCATTTTAAACTATAATGCAAAAATATCTGTGCTTTAATGTTTACAAAATTCACCTAGGAAAGTTACAATCGTCTTTGTTTTAGCCAGCCAAAATATCAAATGGTGAGATCTTTAAAAAAAACAACAACCCTACAATTCCATCCAAAGGAAATCTAGGACTAGCTATGGGAATAGGAGGAGGCAACTGATGGCTTGTCAGGCTCCAGAATTGGAAGGGACCTTGGAGGTCTTCTAGTCTAGCTCCCTACTCAAGCAGGAGCTCCTAAATCATTTCAGACAAATGGTTATCCAATCTCTTCTTAAACACTTCCAGTGATGGAGCAAGTCCGAAGGCAAATCGTTCCGCTGATTATTTGTTGAGCATTCATTTTACTTCTACCCTGAAATTCACCCTTGAGAACAATGGTCCTCTTTATCTGTCCAATATAAGATGTAAGAACAGAGGCCTCTTCCAAACCTAGTTCAGATTGTCTGCCACGGTTTGCCAAAGGACTGGATGTGCTCCTTCGCTTTCATCCTTAACGATGCAATGCTGGTATTCCGGGGATCCACTTCCTCCAATGGGAATTTATCCACAAAGTTCGTTCCACACTGATAAGGTGGTGGTGGCCCCATGACCCCCAGGGGCTGCAAAGTGTGTCCCATTGGGGGAGAGTTTAGGAAAGGAGGAGGGGTGTAGCTGCTAGGGAGGCTCTGTGGGGAGGACACAAACCCAGGCAAAGTTTGGAGGGGGCTACTGTTCGACATGGGCGGGTTGAGCCATGATTCCAAGGGCAGGTTGCTACCAATAGTCCCAATGGCAGAAGGTTGGGGAGAGCGGTTAAAGGAAAGGATGGGCGAATCCTGCAGCTTCATGGAGGTCATTTCCAGCTTCTCCTGGCGCCTCCATTTCGCTCTCCGATTCTGAAACCAAACCTAGAGAAGCAGAATTCAGAATTAGTCACCCGCCAGAGAAGGATGCTACTGACGTCATAAAATAGTGCTATAAAATAGTGCTATGAAATGATCGTTACAATGATGGTGTAATGGGGACGGGGTGGCTAAGACACTGAGCTTGTCGATCAGAAAGGTTCGAATCGTTAGTGCTGCATGACGGAGTGAGCTCCCATTAATTGTCCCAGCTTCTGCCAACCTTTCAGTTCGAAAGCATGTAAAAATACAAGTACAAAAATAGGGACCACCTTGGTGGGAAAGTAACATAGAAACATAGAAGTCTGACGGCAGAAAAGGACCTCATGGTCCATCTAGTCTGCCCTTATACTATTTTTTTTATTTTATCTTAGGATGGATATATGTTTATCCCAGGCATGTTTAAATTCAGTTACTGTGGATTTATCTACCACGTCTCCTGGAAGTTTGTTCCAAGGATCTGCTACTCTTTCAGTGAAATAATATTTTCTCATGTTGCTTTTGATCTTTCCCCCAACTAACGTCAGATTGTGTCCCCTTGTTCTTGTGTTCACTTTCCTATTAAAAACACTTCCCTCCTGGACCTTATTTAACCCTTAAGTACCTGTGCGTCTTTGGCGTTTAATCATGCCGGCCACATGACCACAGAATCATCATCAGACAACACTGGCTCTTTCGTTTAGAAACAGAGATGAGCATTGCCCCCTAGATTCAGGAATGACTAGCACATATGTGTGAAGGGAACCTTTACCTTTTACCTATGGTGGTGTCTATGTTACAGCAGGGGTCTACAACCTTTTGGAAACCAGGTACAAGTTCTGTGGAGAGAGGTTTTCCGTGGACTGGAAGAGGCGTGGTTTTGTGTGCTTCCAGAATCCTATGGATGGGTCTTCCCTTCTTTACACAGCCCGCTTTCTGCTGGGTATTGATCTACAGATTGGGAGTGGGGGACCCCTGTGTTAGAGAAGGGGTCCCCAATCCCTGGCCCTCAGACCATAGAGGTCATTGCCCTTTAGGAACCAGTCTGCACAGCTGGTGGTAAGCAATGGGACAGTATTTGTATTTACAACCATTCCCCAGGATTGCCTCAACTCTACCTCAAGTCATCAGGCATTTCTATAAACTTTGCATATAAGGTTCTCCACTCCTCCTCCCCCCCCTCCCATCTGTGGAAAAATTGTCTTCCATGAAATAGGTTCCTGATGCCCCAAAGGTTGGGGACTCTGTTAGAGAGCAAGGGTGTTTGTTTGTTTTTTAAAGTACATAGCTACATGAGCTGAGGTAAACCTGAGGACAGCTTCATTTTTAACCAATAAAGTGAGAAGATATAACAAACTGTTCCTCTCCTAAGTGTTTTAGGCCATATTCATGAATCCTCACAAGAGAGACAATAAGATATCCAAGTTTCTCTAGTGAACTTTCAGATTGGAGGAAAGAGAAATTCTTAATAATCCTTTGTCTAATCTAGTTGTATGCACTTAATAGTTCAGGCTTTAAATTATGGAAATGTGAACTTCTTTCTGATCTTTAATCAATCAATCTATCTATCTATCTATCTATCTATCTATCTATCTATCTATCTATCTACCTACCTACCTACCTACCTATCATCTATCTATCTATCTATCTATCTATCTATCTATCTATCTATCTATCTATCCAATCTATCCATCCATCTATCTTACCTATCTACCTATCTACCTATCTATCTCAGCTACTCTACCTACCTACCTATCTATCTATCTCATCTTATCTATCTTACCTATCTACCTACCTACCTACCTACCTACCTATCTATCTCATCTATTATGATTTATATGGCTGTTTATCTCATTAATATATCAAAACTTTGGTAAGGTGTATTTAAAAATTTCCAGTAATTATTCTCTCTTTAAAAAAAAAATATTACACTGATCACTTTTGATGGTTTGTTGATTATTTAATGCCGGAGGAGAGAAAGTAGAAGAGCATCATAATCCTTTGTTCCTGACTTCCACTGCAAACACTCAAAACTACAAATAACTGAAGATACTGAAACAAACATATTCTTCCTTCTTTATTCTTTTATTTCCGATCTTTTTATTTGCTGTCTACCGGGGTGGGGGTGGGGGATTCTAGAATGTACGAACTTCAGGACAAAGTCCTGTCCTCTTATATTTTATAAGTTGCCATGAACACTAATGGAGATCAGATTTGTGTGTGTGATTTTGCAGTGCTGTGCATAACCACAGAGAATATTACACATGAACCCAAACTGGGGTGAACAAACTTTAGAAGGCTTAAAATCCATGACTGGGCTTAGACCAGTGTGCTAAGGATTGCATGCCAATAAGAAGGTCAAGCTTAGGAAGAAAAAGCTTTAAATATATTTCAAATTCAAAGAGTCCAGAAGGAATTGGGCGGCTTAGAAATCTAATAAATGAAATGAAATGTTTCAATTTATATGTCAGACAGAGGTTTTATTTAAATTTTGATTAAACTGTATTATTCTTAATTTTTTTCTTATTACATTTTGGGTAGTAGGAGTCTTCCTCCACCCCAGAATATATATTTAACAAACGTTATCATCCATCACATTAAAATAAAAATGACAAATTGGCAATAGCTTTAGTGGACAAATTTTTTTCCCTCTCTGAGAGAGATGGGCAGTTTAGAAATATGAAACATAAATAAATAAAATAAACACCATCAACATTTTTCCCTTTTGAATAACCATCCGAAATGATGTGCCAAATACACAAGCTTATGATTTAAACCTGGGTCTCCCTCATTAAACATTTTAATTAACTGAGAGATAGAAAATACCCTATATTGGTGGGAAAATGTGCATATTGGTGGGAATATATTATGTTATATTATATATGTTGTAAAGCAGGAAATGCAACACCTTGGTGCAATATAATAGATAGATGGATGGATAGATGGATACATGGATGGATAGATAAATAGATAGACAGACAGACAGACAGACAGACAGACAGACAGACAGACAGACAGACAGACAGACAGACAATAGAACAAGCAATTAACATTCATCAACTCTTTGGGCTCCAAAAGGGTCTTAAAATTTGGCTTTGGTCCCATACCTAGGGTTAAGGACTGTTAATATGATTAATATGGAGGACTATTTTAATGGTCCTTTTTAATCCGGACAGTCTTGCTTTATGTTTTTAAGTTTTATGTTTGGTAAGTCGCTGAGAGTCCACTGCAGCAGGTGGCTATAAATAATAGTCTAGTTTCTGAATACAGACTGAAAAAGACTCGACTCGTAACACAACAGATATAATGTGGTTGAAAAGAAGAAAGTGTGCATAATTGATGCCAGAGGATAGTAGAAGACAAGGAACTACAAAAGATCACCAAGTAACTTGAAATGGAAAGATTGTAGTATAATCACTGGTGGTCCCAGTGGATATTGGCACCAAAAAATCTTTGACAGTATTTCAAAAATCTGATAAAATTTCCATCAATTAATTGTGAAAGGCCACATGGCTTGGTTCTGTGCACTGATACATTATGACATCCTGGGTTTACAGGAAGTACTTGATGCGTATGAGAAGACCAACACAAGCTAAAGAACTGGGAACTGTGACTTCACATTATTGTGAAGAGATAAAAAATTATGATGTTCTAGTGTAAATGTACCAAGTATAAAGACTAGAAAGTCTTTAAAGCTTTGCTTTAAATAACTGGAATTCTAGGTATACTTAATTTTAAGAATTTTGCTTAGTTACTTAATTAAGCAACCCTTTAATACTATAGCTAAAAATTAAAATGCCCAATGGAGGAGCTAATAACTCCCTATCCCATAATTAAATTGCCTGTGTGAAAATCTCAGCTGAAAATTGTTCACAAGGCTTCCTACCACTTTTGGCCAGGAAACCCATGACACTGTCATGCTAAAAGAAATTTAATAGAGATTAAAAGGGGCGAACACCCTGTCCTAGAAAACTCCTTCCCATAAAACCTATGAAAGACAAATAATCATGCTCCCATTTATTTTGTATCAACAAATAAGGATGTACATCCTAAACTACATATTGCATTTCAAGCCTACTTTGTGTTTTAAGCAACATTACTTAAATCCAGGATTGTGTTTTTTGACAGTGGCCATTCTTCCGCCCCACAACTATTTCTTTTATAATGTGTCTTAGTTTATAAATCCATTTTTTGTTTTCATAAATTAAGTAAAATGTTTCCTGTTGTCTTCACTATTTAATTTTATTCTGGGCTTTTCATTTTTTTAAAAATGAGCTCTTTGAAGTCTTCCGTATGTCTAGCTTATAAAACAGTATGAACTGCATATCTCAGTTGAGCTTTAATAGATTGGAAACTCTTAATGTTTTCAATCCTGCCTCTTCCATAATAGATTTAGATATGGAGACAAATTAGCAAAAAAATGTTTTAGAAGAAATGGCAAAAGTAAAGCAAGATTTATCTGAGAAGACAGAAAGGGTTGTCACTGAAAGTGGATTTAGAAATGACAAGCTCCAAGAATGATATTGAAAAGATGTTTAATTGGGCGTATAAAGAAATTGATTGATGTTTTAAATATAAAAGAGAAGTAACAAGTAATAAACCAAGAGAATAACCTGGATAATTATTTTACATTGGATTTACAAAATACTAGATTTGTTTAAATTTTGAGTTTGGATGACTCTTGAGAGAAAGGGTAAAAAAGAAATGAAAAGAAATCAATTTCTATTTGCATGATTGATTGGACTAAAGATTAACATTGTTAGAAGTAAAAGGAAGGTATATAAAGTTGGTTTACTTGACCCAGATTAAATAAGTAAGCTATTATTTCAGGCAATCCTTAATGGACTTTTGCTGATACCAAAACTGAAATGGTGAGGTTTTGTTTAAAGATAAGAGATGGGACCAAGAAATCATTAGTTGCAAATTAAGAAGTGGTGAAAATTTGCTAAAATTGTTTATACTTCTTGTGATGAAGGTTGGAAATTACTTCTTTATATATTTTCCCCTCCTTTTTAACTGTATTCTTTTTTTATTTCTATGCTCTACTTTGTCCCTTTCCATTCCACTTTTTACTTTCTACACGTTTTTCCTTTCTTTTAATTGTATTAGTTTCATTATTGCAATTACAATATTTAATAAAAAATTTAAAAGAGAGAAATTCTCCAAGTCTTGTTGTCCTGTATAATGCAAACACAAACCCCATCTTTACATATTTTTGCTCTTCAAAAATTACCTTAGAAAGGGCATTTCTCTAGTAAATGCTCAGCTCCATTCAGTCATCCCGACTCTACCCCAAATTAAGAGATTACAAATCATATTACATTAATAAAAACTTATATCACATTAGTAATATGATACAATGTCTCTCTGTATGTTCATTAGGGGTTTTTTTTCTATTTGTCTTTGCAAAATTTGCAAAATTAATTTCCAATCTCTATGTCAGGCAGTCTTATTCCATATTTGTTGATAGAGAGATGTTAGCCTTATATTTGTCTATTGTCCTACAACTTTAACAGCTGGACAGTACACTTCTCTGGACTTGATGCTTTCTCTTTGACAGTCTATGGACTGTACTACATAAATAAAAATGCCCATTTTGATGGAAAGAAGGAATAGTTGTCCCAGATCACTGCAGTTACAGGCTAAGCACCATGATTAAGTACCCTACATTGACTTAATGGTTCAATTTATGACTTATTGGTGATTTGATCAAGCAGTTCAAAAGACTCATACCAAAGGCACAAGTGTATTTGCCTTAAAATAGAAGTGGTGATAGTTTTATTTTAGTTCATTACGTGGCAATTAATGAGACATGAAATCAAATGTGTACCATATAATGTAAGTGATTAAAGTAGTCTCTTGTTTTCTTTTACTTAATTTCAGCTTCAAAATTCTCATTAAATAACTTCCTGCAGGTAAACCTCAAACAAATTTGAAGGTGTTTATTTGGAAGAAAGGGTCATCTTGATTTTGAAATTTTCAAGGACAATAACAGCTAAAGGAATGAAGCTAAAAACAAAGGTTGGATATCCACTAATTATGCTGTGTCTATAGAACATTATTCTAATTTAAAAAGTAATTCATTAAACTTCTATCTATCTTCAATTTTTGGACTTTTCCTTACAGACCTGGTTTTATAGGATCCAGTGAATAAATAAAGTCTTCAATTTACAGTAAGGCTAGGAAGAAATTAACTTGGATCAAATTTTAACATAAACCAGCCTCATTTATATTGCTCAAATTAACACTGAACGAGAACACAATTACCCATGGCCTTTGCTTGCTTTTCAAATTTTGTAATGAAGTTCTTGAATCAAAAACCATGAGAGCAATTTTCTATCACCAGGCAAATCTTCCTGAAAATTTCTTGCAAAAATTTGGGGAAGGGCATGCC
Organism: Erythrolamprus reginae; assembly: GCF_031021105.1. NCBI lineage: Eukaryota > Metazoa > Chordata > Lepidosauria > Squamata > Dipsadidae > Erythrolamprus > Erythrolamprus reginae. The sequence continues at coordinate 335,639,721 of NC_091951.1, read as the reverse complement.
AAATACATATGATTATGCACAAATATATGCAGAAACAATATGGAACAAGCTTACATTTGGGACAAGGTGAATACTGTATTGCGGAAAGAAAAAAAAAGAGATTAAGGCATTTTACATGTATGATTTTATAGGCTCGTAATGTCATGAGTGGAAGAACCATAAGTTACAGGTGCTGAAACCAAACACTAATAATTAGTCTGAAATGTTAGAACACACACACTCGCACCCAACCAGATTAGAGAAAATCCCTTTCCAAACCATTTAACCTGGGTGAAAACCTGAAATTAGCTCCAGAGGGGCAAAAAACACACACAAAAAGAAAGAGAGTGCTTTTAAATTGGATTAGTAAAGCAAGGGTTGCAAAGGAAGGAAGAAAAAAGAAGTTAGTTATTCAAAATTTCATGGTGCAATTACATCACCATTGGAAGGGAAGGAAAGGGAAGAGAAGGGAAACGAAGGGAAGGGCGTGTCTTTTACCTGAACTCTGACTTCAGGTAGATTGACTTTCATGGCAAGCTCTTCTCGGCTGTAAACATCAGGATAGTGAGATTTTTCAAAAGCTCGCTCCAGTTCGTGTAGTTGATAAGTGGTGAAGGTGGTACGGTTCCTTCTATGCTTCTTCTTGGGCTGGTCTTCATCTAAGAGTTTGCCATCACTGTTGCAAGCAGCAAGCTCCGGGCTCAAGCAGTTGTCCGAATGTTTGTTACAGTAGGGATCTGAGAAGTAAGAAATAGGGAAAGCCTGATCGACCTCTAAAGCGGTGATTTTCAACCTTTTTTGATCCGCAGCACATTTTTTACATTTACAAAGCCCTGGGGCACATTGAGTGGGGGGGGGGGGGGTAAAAGAAGTTTGAACAAAAAAAATTCTCTCTCTCTCTTCCTCCCTTTCGCTCTATTTCTCTCTCCCTCCCTCTTTCTCTCCCTTCCTTCTTTCTCTCTCCATCCCTCTTTCTTTCTCTTCCTTCCTCTTTTTTGCTCTTTCTCTCTCCCACCCTACTTCCCTCTATGTCTTTCTCTCTCTCTCCTTCCCTCCCTCCCTCTCTTTCTCTCTCTTTCTTTCTTTCTCTCTCTCTCTTGCTTTCTTTCTCTCTCTTGTTCTCTTTCTCTCTCTCTCTCTCTCTCTCTTGCTTTCTCTCTCTCTCTCTCTTGCTTTCTTTCTCTCTCTGAGCTTCGTGGCACACCTGACCATGTCTCACGGCGCACTAGTGTGCCATGGCACACTGGTTGAAAAACACTGCTCTAAAGAATTGAGCATATCCGTGCAAATTCTCTTGATTTCAACATTCTTTTATTTATTTATTTCCAGACAGTTCCTTCAATTGTTTGTTTGTTTTATTTGGAATAGCTTTCATGAAGAGTTACATGAGGGTCTCTAGCTATTGGTGCACATTCCAAATAGAGATTTTCTAAGAGGAAACGGTGTGTTTTTTATTAAGCGCTGAACTGTGTAGTGCTTCAGATTTGAATTCAAAAAGTCGCTTGAAGCTATGCATTTCAAGCACAGCGACAGCAATTCCTTAATTAAATCAACCACACTTTCCCTCCCCTAGGAACTGCCTGCTACTGGAAATGGATGCTGCCAACAGGTGCTCTTTCTATCCTATCCGAACTCGTTTTGAGTTCAGTTCAAATCACTGCAGAGTCTTTTCTCAATATGTATTGATATAATCAATATCCTTACGATTTATATTAATATTGATTGTTTCCTGATTGCTTGTTTGAAACCTATGACAATCATTAAGTGTTGTACCTCATGATTCTCGGCAAATGTATATTTTATTTTATGTACACTGTACACTATATATTTTATGTACATTTTATGTACACTACACACAAATGTGTATTTTATTTTATGTACACTGAGAGCATATGCACCAAAGGCAAATTCCTTAGTTGTCCAATCACACTTGGCCAATAAAGATAGCAATAAAGATGTTCTGCTATTAGATAAATGTTAGGTTCTTTGCTTTTACTTCCTCTTTTATTAATTAATTTTGATTTATTTATTTAATTAATAAAAAAAGTAATTTTACTCATTCTGAAATTTTATGTTGCCCCAATGATGCTTTGTCTAAAAGGCATCTGGCCTTTCTTGGTTTTTACAAATGAAGGAAAATGTATACAAGTCCCGGCAAGATAATGTTGCAGGATCCAGTCCTACAGTCACCTCGACCAAACTGGACCCTTGAGGGTGGGGCTGGTTTGAAAACGTTTTGCTTCTCACCTAAGAAGCTTTTTCAGTTCTGACTGATACGGTACCCCACCAATCAGCTAGAATCTAAGATTCTTCTTAGATGAGAAGTGAATTGTTTTCAAATGAATAAATAACAAAAAACAAAAAACTAGTCCAGTTGCCATTTGGAAAAAGCACTTTGGGACAACCAAGACTTGGGTGATTGAGAATTTCCATAGATATAACATCCATGTTAAAATCAACTGATCGGAGTCAATAATATACTACTACTAGAGGCTCATTTTTTTTTGCCTCCCTTAATCTGTGATCTTGGACATGCCTACAGCCCACTCTTGCTCAGGTCTACCCAGAAGTAAGTTACTTTGGATGCCTGTAATGGGAGTTGCGGGCCCTAGCCTTGCTTGCGAATTCTACTGAAGTCTTCTCAAACAAGGAAGGGATGAATGCCACAGCCATCCTGCATCACAAGCCGTTTCTTTTCATCCCCCACATTGAAAGATTGTCACCACCATTCTACCATAATGACCCATTGTCTCAGAACCTGCTCATGTATTAGTCCAATTTCTGGTTCTCACAGCAGTCCATCAGATACTCCTAAGGGTGGCATGGTTTGCATAAGTAAATTGTAAAAAGACCTTAGCTTTGCCCAGCAGGAGTATGTGAACTGGAAACTTGAGTGTAATCATAAGGTTGACTTCCTCATATTAAGAAAATTCTTCTAAAGCAGGGATTCCCAAACTTGGCATATTTGAGCAGGTAAAGTGCTGTACTGCAGGCCACTGAAGCTGACTGTAGATCTGAAGGTCAGCGGTTCAAATCTCATCACCGGCTCAAGGTTGACTCAGCCTACCACCCTTCCGAGGTGGGTAAAATGAGGACACGGATTGTGGGGGCAATAGCCTAGCTTTGTTAAAAAGTGCTATTGCTAACATGTTGTAAGCCGCCCTGAGTCTAAGGAGAAGGGCGGCATAAAAATTGAATGAATGAATGAATGAATGAATAAATAAATTAATTAATTAATTACTTACTTACTTAATAGAATTCTGGGAATTGAAGTCCGTAAGTCTTAAAATTGCAAAGTTTGAAGGCCTCTGATCTAAAGTCAAGGCATCCTAGGTCACTTTGGTTACGACTGATACGTCCATCTCATCCATTTCCAAGGATTTGAGAACCACAGATTTAGGGGGCCCTGACTGACATCTTAGAGATTAATCCAATTACTTCCAAGGGGGTGTTCTAAGGACATGCAGAATGCGCTTATTTAATATTTATATCACTCCCCCAAATCCCTTCCCATAAGGAGTGCAGGAATTACTTCTATGAATGAAAATAAATCAATCAATAAAAATCACTCCATTTTTTAAAACTGAATGGCTCATTAAAAATGTTGCTGATTTAAAACTGCAAGATCTTTTGGGGTATGTGATCCATCAGTCACATACGGAGCAGGAGCTCCGTGCTCTTTTGACAGATCATTTTGGATGAAATCACATACGGAGGGCAGCCACCCTAGAAAAGGAGAACCAGAGAGCCAGTCAAGTTTAAAAAAAAAGCCATTTGGAAAAAGCACTTTGGGACAACCAAGACTTGGGTGATTGAGAATGCTCTTCTGAAAATGGAAGGATGTCTTTAGCAATAAAGCTACTTTGGAAATGATCACATTTCCAATAAGAATGAAACTGAGAGTTGCTTGATACTCAGAGCTTGGTTAGTTTCTTGCAATGTTTTATTACTCAAAATAATAATAATAATAATAATAATAATAATAATAATAATAATAATTTATTAGATTTGTATGCTGCCCCTCTCCGAAGACTCGTGGACTAGGTAATATCATCAGTGCTGGACAACCAAGCTCAGAGCTCCTCATTTCAACCTGAATTATAAGTATTCTCCTTTATTGGTAGGGATCAATATCCACCAGTGCTTTTCTCAAACGCTTTGGGATTGTAAATTCTCCTGGGTCCCTGGCTGGGAACGTTATGAGAAATTAATTTAATTTATTAGATTTGTATGCTGCCCCTCTCTTGAGACTCAGAGTGGCTCACTACAATCGCAACAATATACCGATATACCTGAAATTCCAATGTATCTGGACTGTGCAGATGCTGGAAAGGACCTCCAACATATTTCCACAAGGTAATTAAAATCACCCTTATTATAAATGTATCTCGCAAAAGCCTTTAAAACACTCCTGTTCTGTTTAAGAAAAGTAACAAATCTTCTGTTCCCGGGTCACCCTGACCCGGACCGAAAACTCTTCATTTGCAGTGCTTATGTTTGGTCAATTTGAATACATTTTTCACTTGGAAAGTAGTCTGAACATTTCTGCACACAATGATATGAAAATTGAACTGAAGAAATTAATCCTTATTGGTTTATTTTGCACATAAATATGCCTCCCCCCGTTTTTGTGAATTTTCTTTAGGTTTATTGATAATTATGCCTGCAAAATACATTCTATTTTACTAAAGTTGGTGTGGGATTGGTAGCTTGAACATTTCTGAACATAATGATATGAAAATTGAACTGGAAAAATTGATGCATATTGGTTTATTTTGTTGAAGAAATGCACGCCCCCCCCCCGTTTTTTTTTAAATAGTCTTCACTTTATGGATAGTTTTGCTAGCAAAATACATTCTAAAGTTGGTGTGGGATTGGTAGCTTGAACATTTCTGAACATAATGATATGAAAATTGAACTGGAAAAATTGATGCATATTGGTTTATTTTGCACATAAATGTATGCCTCCCCCCGTGTTCAATTATTTCAATTTATATAAAAATTATGCTGTTAATTTCAAACTTACATACTTTTTTTTAGTAAAATGGATTTGTTTCATAAAATTAGTTCTCTGGCTACAATGTGGTTGATTTTCAAAAGGATATTCCAAATATTTCTAGACAAATATGTATAAACAGTGACAATAATGGCACATAGCAAGGCCGGGGGGGTGGCCCTTTTGTGGCAAAAATAAACCAATAAGAACCATTTTTTTCAGTTCATTTATATTTTTCTTATATTCAGAAATGTTCAATTAAGTATATCAAACCTTTTGGGGGAAAATTCCTTAGGGATTTGTAGCCTTAAAAAACAGAAATTGACACGAAATTAAAAAAGGATGGGGGGAGGGGCTTTTTGATCAAAATAAAAATATAAGTCTCAATTTTTCCAGTTCAATTTTCATATCATTATGTTCATAAATGTTCAAACTAGTTTTCCAGTTGAAAAAGTTTTCAAAAAGATCAAATTCAAGTACCTAAACAAATTATTTTTGGTCCGGTCATATACGAACAGAAACAGACTCGAAGTTATGATTTTTTTTTGCCCAGAAAACAATTAGCCACCACCCCAAAAATATTTTTTGATGATCAGCATTGTTAAATTGAGTAAATGAATGCCTAAGATTTTAAAGAATATTTCGGATTTGGAGCATAAAAAAATAAAAAGTGAAAATGGTTGCAAGCAGCCGAGGGGGGGGGGAGGCCTTATTTCTGATATTAAAAAACCAATAAGAATCATTTTTTTCAGTTCCTTTATATTTTTCTTATATTCAGAAATGTTCAAGCTACCAATCCCACACCAACTTTAGTAAAATAGAATGCATTTTGCAAGCAAAACTATCCATAAATTGAAAAAACTTTCACAAAAATGGGGGGGCGTGCATTATATCCGCAAAATAAACCAATAAGATTTACTTTTTTCAATTCAATTTTCATATCATTGTGTGCAGAAATGTTCAGACTACTTTCTAAGTGAAAAAAGCTTTCAAAAGGACCAAACATAAGCACTGCAAATGAAGAGTTTTCGGTCCGGGTCAGGGTGACCCGGGAACAGAAGATTTGTAACTTTTTTTGCCCAGCAAAAACTAAGCCCCCCACCCCCCAAAAAAAATTCTCATAGAGAGAACCCCTGAAATGATGAATAGTCATGAAATTTCAAGTTTCAGATATGCAGGGAAATTTTTTTACAGGGACTCAAACTTGGCTTCGGGTCACATACGACCCGAACAGAACAGCAGGGTTAAAGTTAGCTAGACTAATATTTGTCACCTTCTGTTAAGCCTGAGGAATGGAATATACACCTCAGCTTTAAGGGACTTTAAGATAGATAGATAGATAGATAGATAGATAGATAGATAGATAGATAGATAGATAGATAGGAAGGAAGGAAGGAAGGAAGGAAGGAAGGAAGGAAGGAAGGAAGGAAGGAAGGAAGGAAGGAAGGAAGGAAGGAAGGAAGGAAGGAAGGAAGGAAGGAAGGAAGGAAGGAAGGAAGGAAGGAAGGAAGGAAGGAAGGAAGAATTCTTTATTGGCCAAGTGTGATTGCACATACAAGGAATTTGTCTTTGGTGCATATGCTCTCAGTGTACATAAAAGAAAAGATACATTTGTCAAGAATCATGAGGTACAACACTTAATGATAGTCATAGGGGTCAAATAAGCAATCAAGAAACAATCAATATTAATAAAAATCTTAAGGATACAAGCAACGAGTTACAGTCATATAGTCATAACTGGGAGGAGATGGGTGATAGGAATGATGAGAAAAATCTAGTAGTCAATAAAGGCATGCATTTTATTTGATCTAAAACTCACTTCAGTGATTTCAGTTTAGCTGTAGCAAATTTGCTACAGTTAAGCTTAAATCCCTGAAATAAACTTTGCATCAGGGCGACTTTATTTATTAATTAACGGGCATCCTGCTTTTACCTTTTCCTCTTACAAATAAATTTAAGACGAGGAAAACAGAGGCTGACACTGAACCAATCTTTTTGGGTAATTTACAGAAGGGAATTTTAAGACCTGACTTTTCAGGTTCTTATCTCCACAGAGCAATTGAGAAATATGTGTGGTTTTATGACGGGTTATTAATGTATTTTCAAACTGACTTTTAATTGTTGGTTTTTTTAATTGTTAAGGTGCCCAGAGTGGAGTTGGATGGCATATTAATTAATTAATTAAACAATTAATTGAACAATTAAACAAATAAACAAATTTATTTTTATTAGAAAAAAAATATTTACAAATATATATTGCTCAAAAAAAATAAAGGGAACACTTAAGCAACACAATATAACTCCAAGGAAATCAAACTTCTGTGAAATCAAACTGTCCACATAGGAAGCAACACTGATTGACAATCAATTTCACATGCTGCTGTGCACATTCAACTTTGTACAGAACAAAGTATTCAATGAGAATATTTCATTCATTCAGATCTAGGATGTGTTTTTGAGTGTTCCCTTTATTTTTTTGAGCACTGTATATTACATTCAAGAATATGCATAAGAAAGAGAAATATGCATGAGAAAAGAAAAAAGGAACATTACGAAAACCTTACATTAAAACCAACTAAGTTGTTTTTGCTTATATCTCTCCAATTTTTTGCAGTTTTTCATATCGTTAGCATATGTACCTTTTCATATCCATCCCATTATACTAATATTTTATTGGCTGTTAATGATAAATAGCATTGGAGAGTAAATTGCTAACAGTAATTAAATTCATTCAATATCTAATTGATATGCCTCATCTTTCATTAGTAAATTTAAAAGGCTTCTGACCACATATATGAATGTGTAGGATTAGTGTGTATGCATGTTGTTGTATCTATTTTATATTAGTTTTATTAAGGTTTTAGAGATTGGATGGTATTTTTGACTTCTTCTATTGTTTTGTAATTTTTGCATTGTTGTAAGCTGCCCTGAGATCTTCGGGATTGGGCGGCATAGAAATCAAATTAAATAATAAATAAATCAATATATACCACTTCTACCGACGCCAACACATTCCACCTCCCAAAAATCCCGGGCTGGGGATTATGGGCCTTAGGATCCCAAAGCTTTACGGGGGGTGGGTGTCCCAGAAAAGACGGACCGATGATTATTTCCTTCTCCCGCTCTCCCGTCTCACCTCCGAAGCGTCCCGTCCTGGGGCTCGCCTGCTCCTGCCTCAGCGCCTCCTGGGCGGGCGGCATTTGAGAGAAGCCTTCCCCGCCGGCCGTCTTCTCGGCCGCCTCTTTCCCGGGCTTGGCCCCGCCGCCGTGACTCTCGGGCCCTCGGAAGCCGCCCAAATGGGGGTCCTCTTTGGTAAATCCCAGGATGGCCTCGATGCTGTGGAGACGAGACGCGGCGCCGCCCGACGCGGGACTCCTGAGCAGAGGGGACCCAGCCAGTGAGAAGCCGCCGCCTCCGGCGTCGCCCATGCTGAGGAGCGCGTCGTGGGGCGGCAGGTGCATTGAAAAAGAGCGCCGGGTTGCCAACCAGCCTCCTCACGGCCGGCCGCCGCCCCGTCAGGGAAAGGCCCAGGCGCTTCTTCGGACCGGGGAAATGTGTATGTGTGAGGTTATAACCGATGGACGAGGCTAAACGGCGTCAGCCCAGCCGCCTGCAGGGGGCTCAAAGGCGTTTGGGAAAAACTCGGCGGGCAAGTTGAGGCCCCCGCCCGCTTCAGTCCGCGGCGGGACGGGCTCTTCCCCCAGGCGCATGCCGGGATTCAAGCCACCCTGGGCCTCGTCGCTGCTGCCGCCGCTCCTGACGGCCCTGTATAACTGAGGCTCGGAGACCTTTTTGGCCCCGGGAGGTTGTAGCGGGGAAGCCCGTGTGGAGTGTGCAGCCCCGCCCTCCGCGGAAGCCCCGCCCCTTCGCTCCAAAGGGAAATTGACACGCTGGTAATTGACCAGTCGGGCGAAGGAGATGAAACGGCTGCTGGGAAGAATGAGTGTTTGTGGAGTGAATGTTTTTGGGGGGTTACTTAACTGTTTTATTAGATCTTTGGATCCTATTTAATTTAATTTGTTAGATTTATAAACCGTCCAACCCCTTGCGGACTCTGGGCGGCATAGAGTAATCAACCTAATATAACATAATGCAATGCAATAGAATAGAATATAATTAATATAATATAATAGGAACAAGGAGTTGGGCTGCTTATAAGTCTAACAAATTAAATTAAAGGAGTTGTGCTCCTTATAAATCTAACAAATTAAATTAAATTTAAAGCGAGAGGCGATTGGAGGACAGGTCGAGTGGAAGTGGGGGGGGAGACACTTGAGCGAACCCCACTTCTTCTTCCGAGGATAGGTGATCGATCCAGAGGAAGGAGGGGGGGGGGAAACAAGAACAACCCAACAAATTGATTTAAGAAAATGAGAGAAAGATCCGGAGGAAAATATAAAGAGAAAGGAGAGCAAGTGATTTAAACAATAGAAAATAAACCACAGTTGGAAATCCTGCAAACAAACAAACAAACAAACACACACACACACACACACACACACCGCTTTAAAAAAGGAACATGCAACTGATTTGATCGGATATTTAGGGAAGGGGGCTTTTTAAAAAAGAAAAAGTGGCTCTTTGTTTTTGTTTTATTTTTAATTATTAAAAATAAACTTTAACACAAACAACAAAACACACACACACACACACACACACATTAAAATAAAAGTTGGTCAATTTGTGACGTGCCTGTAATGCGATTCTAAACAGTGCTTATTTTCTATTGCACTGATTATATTTACATAATATACATCAAGTCTTAGATGTATAGTATGTAAAAGACTAAAAGTGGCTCTTTGCAATGGGAGAAGTGAGTTCCGGACAGCTCTGGACCTTTTTTTTCTGGCTGGTTTCCGACACCGGGATAAAAGAAAGAAGCGAAGGGCAGGAACAGCCCGACGATTTCTATGCGGCGGAGTTTCCAACAAGTGACTCTAAAACAAGCCCGACTGAAGGGGTTTGAATCGCACGCCTTAGTTTTGCAGTGATTTAAATCAAATAATAAAAATAGATACAATGAATAATAATAATAAAAGTGAACGTGGCAGTACAAGCATTTTTTATTATTCTCCTCCACTTCGTCCCCCGTGCACAAACATTATAAATAATTTCTGATTTCTCCGCCACTTTCACACGAGCGCATCCCGTAAAGTTTACTTACTTCAAGGACCGCCTAGTAGAGCAAAGGCGCAATTTTAAAGCCGCCTTAAACCCGATAACCGACGGGATGTCATTAAGGTGAGCGACCTTGGGTGAGGACAGCACTTTAATCTCGCCACGGGATAAATTTTCCGTGCGGAATTCCACTCAACCACAGTTCGATGTAGCTTAAGCCTCCGTTTACAATCCCATTTAAAGGGTAACTCCTTAATCGGTGTTAAATCGATTGCTCGCACGAATTAAATGCTACGCGCTCCCACGCCTGGTTGTAACGAGAGAGCGAGAGAACGAGAGAGAAATAGAAAGAGGAAAAGAAAGAAAAAGAGAGAAAAGAGAGAAAGAAAGTAAAAGAGAGAGAAAAGAGAGAAAGAAAAAAGAGAAAGAAAAAGAAAGAGAAAGAAAAAAGAGAGAAAGAAAGAAAAAGAGAGAGAGAGAGAAAATAAAAAGAGGGAAAGATTAAAGAAAGAAAGGGAAGAAAAAGAAAGAGAGAGAGAGAGAAAGAAAAAAAAAGAAAGAGAGAAAGAAAAGAGAAAGAAAGAGAAAGAAAAGAGAGAGAAAGAAAAGAGAAAGAAAAAGAAAGAAACAGCAAAGAAAGAGAAAGAAAAGAGACAGAAAGAAACAGAAATGGAGAGAGAGAGAAAAGAAAAAGAGAAAGAAAGAGGAAGGAAGGAAGGAGGAAAAAGAAAGAAAGAAAGAAAGAAAGAAAGAAAGAAAGAAAGAAAGAAAGATCTTTCCCCAAGATCTGACCTACCCAGAAAGTCCTGCCTTCGGAACGAAAGAAAGGGACATTTTGGGGGGTTCGGTGTCTATCCTATTTTCACAGCGCGTTAGGAATGAGGATCTCTCAAAAACTTGAGTCCCCGAAAACAGCGATTTTGCAGCGGTCGGAAAGTACCGCCGGCGGATTTTCCGAGATCAAAACATTGTTGAGCATATTCATCGCTCAGGTTGTGGGTGGTAGGATCTTTCTGATCGCCTATTCTTCCCTTCCGGATCCTCAAAGAATCCTAGAAAAACAGGCATCCCGCGCCTGTCAGGTTTCCCGCCCCCCCCTCTAATCTTAGTAAGAGCAGCTTCTAGTAGGTTACCTTTGGCTATGGTACCTTTGGATGATTGACCATAATAATCATGCTTGCAAGAATAATTCGTAATAGAAACAGTAAGAGATCGTGTGTTGTTTAAGTGTTCCCTTTATTTTTTATGAGCAGTGCATATTTAAACATATGCAAGCTTTCTATGGATTTTGATCCCCCTCTTTGACAGCCTGGGCAACCTGCTGTTCTGTTCGGGTCGTATGTGACCCGAAGCCAAGTTTGAGTCCCTGTAAAAAATTTTCCCTGCATATCTGAAACTTGAAATTTCATGCTGGTTCATCATTTCAGGGGTTCTCTCTATGAGAATTTTTTTGGGGGGGTGGGGGGCTTAGTTTTTGCTGGGCAAAAAAAGTTACAAATCTTATGTTCCTGGGTCACCCTGACCCGGACCGAAAACTCTTCATTTGCAGTGCTTATGTTTGGTCTTTTTGAAAGCTTTTTTCACTTGGAAAGTAGTCTGAACATTTCTGCACACAATGATATGAAAATTGAAATGAAAAAAGTAAATCTTATTGGTTTATTTTGCGGATATAATGCACGCCCCCCCCGTTTTTGTGAAAAAAATTTCAATTTATGGATAGTTTTGCTTGCAAAATGCATTCTATTTTACTAAAGTTGGTGTGGGATTGGTAGCTTGAACATTTCTGAATATAAGAAAAATATAAAGGAACTGAAAAAAATGATTCTTATTGGTTTTTTAACATCAGAAATAAGGCCTCCCCCCCCCCTTGGCTGCTTGCAACCATTTTCACTTTTTATTTTTTTATGCTCCAAATCCGAAATATTCTTTAAAATCTTAGGCATTCATTTACTCAATTTAACAATGCTGATCATCAAAAAATATTTTTGGGGTGGTGGCTAATTGTTTTCTGGGCAAAAAAAAATCATAACTTTGAATCTGTTTCTGTTCGTATGTGACCGGACCAAAAATATTTTTTTTAGGTACTTGAATTTGATCTTTTTGAAAACTTTTTCAACTGGAAAACTAGTTTGAACATTTATGAACATAATGATATGAAAATTGAACTGGAAAAATTGAGACTTATATTTTTATTTTGATCAAAAAGCCCCTCCCCCCATCCTTTTTTAATTTCGTGTCAATTTCTATTTTTTAAGGCTACAAATCCCTAAGGAATTTTCCCCCAAAAGGTTTGATATACTAAATTGAACATTTCTGAATATAAGAAAAATATAAATGAACTGAAAAAAATGGTTCTTATTGGTTTATTTTTGCCACAAAAGGGCCACCCCCCCTCGGCCTTGCTGTTTGCCATTATTGTCACTGTTTATACATATTTGTCTAGAAATATTTGGAATATCCTTTTGAAAATCAACCACATTGTAGCCAGAGAACTAATTTTATGAAACAAATCCATTTTACTAAAAAAAAGTATGTAAGTTTGAAATTAACAGCATAATTTTTATATAAATTGAAATAATTGAGGCATACTTTATGTGCAAAATAAACCAATATGCATCAATTTTTCCAGTTCAATTTTCATATCATTATGTTCAGAAATGTTCAAGCTACCAATCCCACACCAACTTTAGTAAAATAGAATGTATTTTGCTAGCAAAACTATCCATAAAGTGAAGACTATTTAAAAAAAACGGGGGGGCGTGCATTTCATCAACAAAATAAACCAATATGCATCAATTTTTCCAGTTCAATTTTCATATCATTATGTTCAGAAATGTTCAAGCTACCAATCCCATACCAACTTTAGTAAAATAGAATGCATTTTGCAAGCAAAACTATCCATAAATTGAAAAAATTTTCACAAAAACAGGGGGGGCGTGCATTATATCCGCAAAATAAACCAATAAGATTTACTTTTTTCATTTCAATTTTCATATCATTGTGTGCAGAAATGTTCAGACTACTTTCCAAGTGAAAAAAGCTTTCAAAAAGACCAAACATAAGCACTGCAAATGAAGAGTTTTCGGTCCGGGTCAGGGTGACCCGGGAACATAAGATTTATTACTTTTCTTAAACAGAACAGCAGGGTTAAAAACCTAACAGTATTCTCTTCATCATTCCAAGATATGGACCCTGAACAGGTCCAAAGATGGGCTATAAGAATGGTGGAAGGTCTTAAGCAAAAAATTTATCAGGAAAGACTTAATGAATTCAATCTGTATAGTCTGGAGGACAGAAGGAAAAGGGGGAACATGATCGAAACATTTAAATATGTTAAAGGGGTAAATAAGGTTAAGGAGGGAAGTGTTTTAAATAGGAAAATGAACACAAGAACAAGGGGGCACAATCTGAGGTTAGTTGGGGGAAAGATCAGAAGCAACATGAAAGACTATTATTTTACTGAAAGAGTAGTAGATGCTTGGAACAAACTTCCAGCAGACGTGGTTGGTAAATCCACAGTAACTGAATTGAAACATGCCTGGGATAAACATATATCCATCCTAAGATAAAATACAAGAAATAGTATAAGGGCAGACTAGATGGACCATCAGGTCTTTTTCTGCAGTCAATCTTCTACGGTTTCTATGATATGAGAGTAAATGTGACATCTGGTAGGAATAAATAATTGGATAAAACATTCCAATGGAGAAAAATAAAATAAAATAAAGGAAGGGTTCTTAATAATAGTGGTGCATTTATATCAGGCAAAGAAGTCTCATAATAAAGATGCAATTACAAAAGATCCAGTAGTGTGTGTGTATGTGTGTGTGTGTGTGTGATTAATTGTGAGAAGAGATTGAATCACTGAGTCACACAAGGCCATTCGGTGCCCAGTCTTTGCTGAAAGACACTCTGGGAAAGAATTCAAACATTCCCTCTTTATCAATACAACCAGATTGTGCTTTTCTGCATTTTTGGCTGAGCTGGGCAGATGAATCTGGGCAGGTCAAAGTGCCCCCACCCCATTAACTCTGTAGAACTTGAAAATGGGGGAAGAAAGTGTCCCTAACTAAATTGATTATTCCTTGATGGATGTGATAAAAGGTGGATTTGAATCACACAATTGTGGTCACTAATTTTTAATGTAATTAATTAATTAACCTACTGTATATTTGATCCATTTCACTCTCGGGAGGACTCTAGGTGGGTGACAGAACAGTTTAAAAAGTTTAAAACATTAAAAACAGCCAGTGTCAAAAGAATTAGCACCCGTGATTGTTCTGTCGGGCTCTCTGGTACACTCCTCCCAAAAATTCACAGGTACAAATTTCAAACATACACGTTTGAAAATTCAAAACAATGTTCTTTATAATGAAAATTCACTTAAACTAAGCCCTCTTTTGGTATAGCAAAGAGCACTCGTCTCCAAACAAACTGGTAATTTGTACAAGTCCCTTATCAGTTCTGTGATACTTATCTTGCAGCTGTGAGGCAATTCACAGTCCTTCTTCTTTCACAAAGTGAAACACACTTTGCTCTGGTTTAGTTTCAAAGCGGGGAAAAATCAGCACCCAAAAAGTCAAAGTCAGTAAAGCAGTCACGAAACACAACGATGAGATAATCCTCCACTATGGCCAACCCCACAGGCTGCTCTTTATAGCAGCCTCACTAATTACCACAACCCCACCCAACCACAGGTGGCCTCATTTTCTTTGATAATAATCTCTCAGTTGTTGTTGCCTATGCATCGCTCTCCACATGCGTGGCTGTATCATTAACTCTTGTTCTGAATCCAAAGAGGAGCTAGGTAATTGATCTCCTTCTGAGCTGTCTGCCACACTCTCCTCCTCCCTGTCACTCATGTCTTCTTGGTCAGAGGAGCCTTCATCAGCAGATTCCACCGGGGGCAAAACAGGCCTGCAGCATGTGGATGTCTCCCCCACATCCACAGTCCTTGGGGCAGGAGCTGGGCCAGAGCTAACCACTACACGTGGTGTTACCTAGTTTGGTAACAAAATGTCTGCAATCAAACAACCAAGCTATGGGAGCAGCAAAGTGCCCAGATTAATTTAAAGTTAATTTTAAAAACTTAATAAAATGAACCAATAAACACTGCTCAAAAAATAAAGGGAATATATAAAGGATCATTTTTCAAGAAACTCTTAACGTTGTGTTCCTTAACCTTGGCAGCTTCAAAGTGTGTGGATTTCAGTCCCTCCAAATCTCCTGGGTGCATAGAGGTGAAATAATAATAATAATAATAATAATAATAATAATAATAATAATAATAATAATAATAATGTATTCAATTTGTATGCCGCCCCTCTCTGAAGACTCGGGGCGGCTCACAACAATAATAAAAAACAATGTTATACAATATACAATTTTGACCATGTTTTCGACTCTATACTGTTGATAAAAAAAGTCTGAAGCATTCCTTCCAAATTAGTTTTTAAAGGGACATAGCCCTGATATAGTAGGTAACCTGACATTCAGACAGACTGTCCCATATACTTTAATTCCCAGCATTCCTCAGCCAGATTTACTGGCTGAGGAATTCTGGAAGTTGAAGTCCACAAGTCTTAAAAGTTGCCAATTTGAGACCCCTGCCATAGAAGGTCCGATTGCTTGACATATTCTTATGATTAAAATCAGGGGTCTTCAGACTTGGCAACTTTAATGGCTGGCTGAGGAATTCTGGAAGTTGAAGTCCACAAGTCTTAAAAGTTGTCAAGTTTGGGGGGACTCCTGATCTGGATTGCTAAAGTGCTGCAGAATTAAGCACTCCTGTGTGTGATGCACAGCTCCTCTGTGTGTGATGTACAGCTCCTCCTTATGTAGTCACCAAAAATACAATTTTTGGCGACTACATAAAGACACTGATTTTTTTTTTTGGCAAAACACCAAAATTATTTGTTGTGGCTTTCTCCTAGTCTGATTCATGGACCTGGAATCATTGGCAAATCCCCATTCGTCTAGTAAACAGATCTAAAGCTCTGTTTAAATTTCACGCCCAGACAAATTTCATTCACAAAGATACCACTTATGCATCACTTGTATATCCAGATAGACAGAAAGTGATGCTTAAAATTCCTTTTAAAGTCAAGTAATAGAACCTCTACTTTATGGGGCAGTCTATCTTTGTGTCTGGAAAATAGCAGAGAAAGTCTTTTGCTCATAGACATAGAATAGAATAGAATATAGAATATAGAATAGAATAGAATAGAATTCTTTATTGGCCAAGTGTGATTGGACACACAAGGAATTTGTCTTTGGTACGTATGCTCTCAGTGTACATAAAGGAAAACATAGATTTGTCAAGAAACATGTGGTACAACGCTTAATGATTGTCATAGGGGTCAAATAAGCAATGAAGAAACAATCAATATTAATAAAAATCTTAGGATACAAGCAACAAGTTACAGTCATACAGTCCTGAGTGGGAGGAAAAGGGTGATAGGAATGATGAGAAAAAACTAGCAGAAATAGAAGTGCAGACTTAGTAAAAAGTTTGACAGTGTTGAGGGAATTATTTGTTTAGCAGAATGATGGCGTTTGGGGAAAAAACTGTTCTTCTGTCTAGTTGTCTTGGTGTGCAGTGCTCTGTAGCGACGTTTTGAGGGTAGGGGTTGAAAAAGTTTATGTCCAGGATGCAAGGGGTCAGTAAATATTTTCACAGCCCTCTTGTGCATCCTGCTTTTCTCCTCAGGGCAACTAAGAAAATGGGAGTTGTCTGGTGGGACCCAGGGGAAGAGCCTTCTCTGTGGTGGCTCCGGCCCTCTGGAATCAGCTCCCCCCAGAGATTAGGACTACCCCCACCCTCCTTGCCTTTCGTAAACTTCTTAAAACCCACCTCTGCTGTCAGGCATGGGCAACTGAGACATCTTCCCTTGCCTATGAAGTTTTGTGTATGATATGACTGTGTGTATGTCTTTATATATTGGGGTCTTTTTCTTTTGGGACATTTTAATGTAAAACTGTTATTTTAGATTTTAATTATTATATTTGTTACCATGTATTGTTTTTATCACTGTTGTGAGTCACCCTGAGTCTGAGGAGAGGGGCGGCATACAAATCTAATAAATAATAATAATAATAATAATAATAATAATAATAATAATAATAATAATAACAACAACAACAACAACAGAACGTGAAACTCTGAAACTCGTGTAAATGAGGAACTGCTCCTGGAGGCAGACAGGGAGGTCGTTTTAACCTGAAAATCCCAGCCTGGCTGATCTTCTCCTTAAACCAAGATTGGCAGTGTTTCCCCCTAAGCTTCTGCCCACATGTGGTTAAAGGACTAATAGGCTTTGTTTCCATCAATTAATTCTTCCCACCAGTTGCCCTGTTCTTCCTAGTATTGCTGGGCAAGTCTGTTTTTATTATGGGAGGAGAAAAGAGAAAAGAGATGGCTGCTTTGAAAAGGAGAGGGCGGGGTCAAACCAGTAAGTCTCGGGGGCGCCTTTTGTGCTGGTTTCAAACAGCAGGTCATCCACATTGTAGTGGCAACCACAGGATGCTCAAAGCCTCCAGCTGGGGAGCATTGTGCCCCATCCCAGTCGCTGTGTAATTTGGGGAACCCAGTAGTGCCCGTGAATAGCTGGTACAATGTTCCTAATATGTTGTCTTTTCAACTCTGGGGTCTTTTTTTCCCTTTTAAAGGCGTTCTACCAATGCCACCCAGCTCCCGATTTGAAGAAGATTGTTCCCTGATTGCTTATTTGTACCCTATGACAACCATTAAATGTTATACCGTGATTCTTGACAAATGTATCTTTTATTTCATGTACACCGAGAGCATATGCACCAAAGACAAATTCATATTTTATTTTATTTTTATTTATTTTTATTTTGTCAAGTACGTATTGGTAGTATGCAAAGACATAACAATGTTTATATGCATGATATTGGTACTAATAATAGAGAAACATTAGGACAGGGATGGTAGGCACGTGGTGCACTTATGCAGGCCTCTTTCTGACCTCATAGGAATCAGGTGAGGTCAACAGTGGAGAGTCTAAAGGTAAAGTTTTGGGGGTTAGGTGATGATACTACAGAGTCAGGAAGAGATTTCCGTGCATTGCCTATTCGGTTGCTAAAGTAGTATTTCCTACAGTCAAGTTTGGAGTGGTTTACTTTGAGCTTGTATCAATACACAGCTTGAGCCCGTGTATTGTGGTGGTTGAAGCTGATTATTTTTTCTCCACAATTTTCATATATATACAGTATATATATATGACTGGATACTGTAGCCTAGAGGGTAATTCTCTGCCTTACGAGGCAAAGGTTGCAGGTTCAAGTCCCAGTGGGTATGGCTAGCTGATGAGGCCAAAATAAGGCCGAAATAGATCTATCCTAGTCTCCCTTAATTTTCAAATTCAGCAAAAAAAAATATGTGACACATACAGATAGAATTGTCGGCTATCAATAAAATTAACTGCCTTGGAAATGGCCCTGTGTTGGGCCAAGAGGTAAATAAGGAGCTGTGATGTTCCTTCAATACAGCAGGGTGATTCGACACAAAAATATGTAACCCTTCCCTGGTGCAGAGCTGAAGGGATTGGATACTGTAGCCTAGAGGATAATTCTCTGCCTTACAAGGCAAAGGTTGCAGGTTCAAGTCCCAGTGGGTATGGCTAGCTGATGAGGCCAAAATAAGGCCGAAATAGATCTATCCTAGTCTCCCTTAATTTTCAAATTCAGCAAAAAAAAAAAAAAAAGTGACACATACAGATAGAATTGTCGGCTATCAATAAAATTAACTGCCTTGGAAATGGCCCTGTGTTGGGCCAAGAGGTAAATAAGGAGCTGTGATGTTCCTTCAATACAGCAGGGTGATTCGACACAAAAATATGTAACCTTTCCCTGGTGCAGAGCTGAAGGGATTGGATACTGTAGCCTAGAGGATAATTCTCTGCCTTACAAGGCAAAGGTTGCAGGTTCAAGTCCCAGTGGGTATGGCTAGCTGATGAGGCCAAAATAAGGCCGAAATAGATCTATCCTAGTCTCCCTTAATTTTCAAATTCAGCAAAAAAACATGTGACATATATCAATGCATATACTTTAAAATATATCAGTGATATACACATATACATTTTAATCAATCATTCTTAAATTGAATTCTATTTTGCACCCATTTTATATTTCTGTTCATCAGTCTGTTGTTCTTCATGTCTTTACACTCCCCTCCCTCTTCTTCCATCTCTTCCCTCTACCTTCTTATTCCCTCTCTCCCCTTCCTACTTCCCTCCACTCCTTCTCTTCTTCCTTCACCTTTCTACTTCCTCTTTCTCCTTCTTCATCTTCCTCTGAGTGATTCTTCTCCTTAGACTATTTCCTGTATTTTATCTTAGGATAAACATATATCCATCCTAAGATAAAATACAGGAAATAGTATAAGGGCAGACTAGATGGACCATGAGGTCTTTTTCTGCCGTCAGACTTCTATGTTTCTATGTTTCATCTCTTCTTTAACAGACTGATACCTTGTTTCTATACACTTTAAAACTGTCCTGATACTTCTAATTTTGTTATTTTTAATCATTCCAATACATACAATTCTTTATTTTAGGTATACACTATTTATCTAATGCTGCCTCCTCAAAACCCAACTTTGCCATCTGGGTTTACCACCATACGTTCTCCATTTTCTTCTTTTATAATCATTCTAGTTTAATTTCTGTGTATATTTATTTTCTATCCAATCATAACATTTCACCCATATTTTATAATATTATGAGCCTTCCTGATCTTTCATTTTCATTGTCAGTCTATTCATCTCTGCAGAATCCAAAATTTTGAAAGACAAATTTCTTGTGTGTCCAACCACACTTAAATAATAAAAAATTCTATTCTATTCTATTCTATTCTATTCCATTCCATTCCATTCCATTCCATTCCATTCTATTGAAAAACTCCTGATGTCTTCATCACTTGGGCCAGCCGGTCACGGCACCCTGTTAGTTCTTGCCCCTGTGTTCTCTCTTTTAGGCTACTCCTAAAAAGATTCACCATCTCTCCTCCATCTTCAGTTATTCATTTATTTATTTATTTATTCATTCATTCATTCATTCATTTATTTTGTCCAATATATAATACACATTGAAGAGAAAGATATGTAATAATATAAGTAAAGAAAAGAATAGAAGAAAAGATATAAAAGTATAGGTGGACATATTTGAAAGGAAGAAAAGATAAATGAGATAAGGAGAGACAATTGGACAGGGGACGGAAGGCACACTGGTGCACTTATGTATGCCCCTTACTGACCTCTAAGGAACCTGGAGAGGTCAATCGTGGAGAGTCTAAGGGAAAAATGTTGGGGGTTAGGGGTTGACACTACTGAGTCCGGTAATGAGTTCCACGCTTCGACAACTCGGTTGCTGAAGTCATATTTTTTACAGTCAGGTTTGGAGCGGTTAATATTAAGTTTGAATCTGTTGCGTGCGCTTGTGTTGTTGTGGTTGAAGCTGAAGTAGTCATTGACAGGCAGAACGTTGCAGAATATGATCTTGTGGGCAAGATCTCGTGTTTTAGTTCCTGCTTGTGCAAAATCCTGCTTTCTGGTTCCTGCTTCCACTTGCAGAAATCAGGAAAACATTCTTGATTTTATGATTTATTCACAGCTCGGTTGGTTTCGAATCTGTTATTTCTTTACTTTTTAGAGCAGATGACGCTGCAAACCAACTTTTGCAGTGTGGGATGTTTCTTTGCATTGCAACCAACCCAGCTGTAGTGGGTTTAGCAGGCTTCCAAGATATCTCAGTTTGTTCCCCATTTCCCAGGGTTTAGCACCCTTCCCCCACCCCCCTGATAGTCAACACACTATGCCTAATGAGTGCGTTTGGTCCTAATTGGGCAGCTTGGGCTACATAAGCCTGCTTTTATGGTGTTCTTAATATAATCTGCTCTGAACCTTTCCAACCGGGCAGCCATGGAAGTCTAATTATAAATAAAATAAAATCCACAAGTGTGTTTACGTATACCTGCATCATCAATTCCCTCTGTATCTGCATCTATGCAAACATTTCTGCATTCCTAATACAAAAGTTTAACCAGTGCTTTTCCATTTCCTTTTTGCAAATTATTTTACCACCTCTGGAAATCTTTTCAGGATCACTGCAAAAGCCATGGGTTAACAACACAATGATTTTATTCTTTTTACATGGTATCCATATAATGATATATGCCCATTCCTCCCTGGGTATGGATACAGATTGTTCTGTCTGGGTCACTCTGGAAGCCAATACCAACCCAAAAAGAGAAGCCAGACACACCGATAAAAGGCAAAGGCAGTTTATAAAATTCAAGAAAAAGACAGGTAACAGAAAATGTCCTTACTAACAGGAAAATGCTGTATCTTCAAATATATCCATGCAGCAATACAGGATTCTTGCTGCCAAGACGAGGCTGTAGATAGCAGACCTACACCTCCCACGGGTCTTCCAAACTGCTGGGCCACAAGCCAGGAACAGAGACATCGATAACAAAGCAGGACACCGTAACTCCAACTGATAACACTCCACATGGCTTCAAGGGCTTGCCTGCCTTTGAAACCCTGCTAAGGAGGACCACACCCAAGCCCAGCTGTTCCTAATTCAGTGCTGATAATACTTCCTTAATTGCTCCTTTCTTTGATCTGACCCTCTCTGTCGCATTTCATCACCTAATGACTCCAAGCTACTGGCTGGGGAGAGCCCCCTCCCCCCCGGGGCTCTCATGCTGTTCTCCTTCGTCCCATTCCTGACTTTCCTCTCCCCCGTCTGACTGTTCAGCCCCCTCCTCTTTGCTGTCATCCTCCTCCGGGCATGGAGCCAGCAGAAACACAGCTGGTCCCTGAGCAGCCTCAGGTTGAACCACAACACAGATGAACACAAACATATTTATAATATACATGGATAAAGTGTTGTGAGGTCAAGAAATCTCATTGAAATGTTGATGATCCCACCCTCGTTTTGCACAATTTTATATAAGAATTCTAAACTTTTTTACGCCCCATCAACTTGCAGAGATATTGGCCAGTAAAGCAACAAAAATAACAATAAGAAAAATGCCAGAATTGAGATGACAGCAACAGATGACAAAGACTGTTCTGCAAAGAAACTGAAGAAACTGGATAGAAACTGTTAGCTGCGGACACAAGATCTCACAGACTGCTTATAAAAGCACGACAAAGTAGCAATAATGGTGTATAATGGAATATGTGCAAGCAATACTGCTTGCCTACAAGGAAGAACTGGTGGCAATGTCTATTATCTAGATCTTTTTGTCTTCATTATCAAAAATTGTTATGTCTCCAACACTTGGGACTTTCAAGGGAGACTGGACTGCCATGTGTTTGAAATGGTGTAGGAACTCCTGCTTCCACGACAAGGTACTTTCCAACTCTAGTAATCTACTGGTAATCTAACCACATCTAAAAATTATGGTAACATTACCATACAAGAGTACTAAATAAGACTGCCGGTGAGACAAACAAGGGGATGTGTAAAGTTTTTTGTATGTCTGTTTTTGTATATATGTCACTTATATGTAAATAAAAACTATTTTTTAAAAAAATTAAAAAATTAATAAAAATTCTACTACTTTTCCCAGTCAGTTTCTAGGTGGGTTAGTGTGGTTGGAGACAGGGGTGGGCAGCAGGTAGGATGGGGTGGAATGCAGTTCCACCGGCAGAAATGAAAATGCGTGCGCAGCTCCAGCTGATCAGCGGCTGTCACTTCCTGGATTACTGGTCTTGGCTCGGCTCTCCTTTTTCCCCCTGCTGCTGCTGCATCTGCGCTCCTTGCTTTTTTCCTCTTTCCTCCTTCCTGTTCTCAGATGAGCTTCCCTCTCTCCTGCCCGGCTCCCCTCCAGCCTCACATGGCCACCTCCCGCCTGAGGTGCAAGCAGAAGACGTGGGTGGAAGTGGCACTGGCAGCATTTATGCTTCTAGAAGCACCTGTTCACCTAGCTACCCAGCCTGAGGCGGAGAGGGGCAATCCAGGAAGGCAAGCACGGGAAACATGAAGCAAATTGTCACCCCAGCGAGCAACACTGGTAAGGTTGTAAGCCGAGGACGTAACAGTTCACTTGAACAATGGTGATTGTTCAAGCCACTCCCACCTGGTCACATGGCTGGCAAGCCACTCTTACCTAGTCACATGACCATTAAGCCACGCCCATAAAATAAGCCACACCCACAGTGTGGCCGTAAAAAAATTGGCTGCCCATTACTGGTTGGAGAGAATGAAAGCATTAGTCTGTAACCTGGCTATCTGAAGTATGCTTTTCTTCAACAACAACAACAACAACAACAACAACAACAACAACAACAATTATATAACAACAACAACAACAACAACAACAACAACAACAATAATAATGGGACCATAAGCCCGAAAAAGTGGTCGAAAATGACCAAGCAAAACTACTGTGGGACTTCCGACTTCAGACTGACCGAATTCTGAAGCATAACACACCAGACATCCTGATTGTGGAGAAAAAGAAATTATGGATCATCGACATCGCAATCCCAGGGGACATCAGAATTGAGAAGAAGCAGCTAGAGAAATTAGTGAAATACGAAGATCTAAAAATCAAGCTGCAACGACTCTGGCATAAGCCAGTGAAAGTGATCCCAGTGGTACTTGGCACGCTGGGCGCAGTGCCAAAGGATCTCAGCGGACATTTGAAAACCATCGGAATTGACAAAATCTCCATCTGTCAATTGCAAAAGGCCGCTTTAATGGCATCGGAAAACATAATTCGCCACTACATCATGCAGTCCTAGGTGCTTGGGAAGCGCACGACTGGTGATGAAATACGAAATCCAGCATAGTGATCTCATTTGCTGTGTTGTATTGACATAATAATAATAATAATAATAATAATAATAATAATAATAATAATTATTATTATTATTTATTAGATTTGTATGCCGCCCCTCTCTGAAGACACAGGGCGGCATACAATGTTAAGTCTTCTAATGAGATCTGTTATTTGAAGATGCAATCATCTAATTTACAACAAGAGCAACCATCTAAACAAGTCATTGGCTTTCTGGCATTTGTGAATTAACCGCAGCGATTTATAAAATTCATGGCTTCCCTTCTTTTTCTTCCTCCTGCTTGCCCTCATGAAGATTTCGGAGTTTCGCACAGTAAAGCTACATTAATGCAATCCTCCTTTGCTTGTTTTCTAATTAGCCTAATTGAATTGAGATTGCTTAAAAGTGGGCCCCCAAGACGTTTATCTTGATGGGATGATGTTTTTGAGCTCCAAAGATCCTATTAACTGTAAGAAGAATGAAAATCCCCAATTGTGCAGCTGTTTTTTCTGGCCAATGAGAGAGGCAGCGGGACCACATGACGGGGTACTGTGAGCTAATTTTCCTCTGAACACTGATCACACTTAAGTCTGTATTGGCAGACCTACAGCAACACTACAAACATGTTTGTCATGGGAAGTCTGTGTGCTTGGCATGTAAATGTGAGTTCAGGAGAGAAATGTTTGTAATAGGAAAGTGAACACAAGAACAAGGGGGAACAATCTGAGGTTAGTTGGGGGAAAGATTCGAAGTAACGTGAGAAAATATTATTTGACTGAAAAAGTAGTAGATGCTTGGAACAAACTTCCAGCAGACATGGTTGGTAAATCCACAATAACTGAATTTAAACATGCCTGGGATAAACATACAGTATATCCATCCTAAGATAAAATACAGGAAATAGTATAAGGGCAGACTAGATGGACCATGAGGTCTTTCTCTGCCATCCATCTTCTATGTTTCTATGTTTCTCTGAGTGCTGAAGTTAGGACTTCATGAATTTGAGAATGCCTTTGCTTTTTTGAAAACTATTATTTTCTTTTCTATTGTATTCCTAATTTATACTATTCTGTTCTGAATAAACAGAAAAACAATTGCTGCCAACCTGCCTTCCATTGAGGACCTGTATACTGCACGAGTCAAAAAGAGGGCTGTGAAAATATTTACTGACCCCTCGCATCCTGGACACAAACTGTTTCAACTCCTACCCTCAAAACGTCATTACAGAGCACTGCGCACCGAGACAAGTAGGCACAAGAACAATTTTTCCCCAAACGCCATCACTCTGCTAAACAAATAATTCCCTCAACAATGTCAAACTATTTATTAAGTCTGCACCACTATTACTACTAGTTTTTTCCTCATCATTCCTATCACCCATTTTCTCCCACTTATGACTGTAGGACTTGTTGCTTGTATCCTTAAGATTTTCATTAATATTGATTGTTTCTTCATTGCTTATTTGGCCCCATGACAATTATTAAGTGTTGTTCATCATGATTCTTGACAAATGTCTTTTAAGTACACTGAGAGCATATGCACCAAAGACAAATTCCTTGTGTGTCCAATCACACTTGGCCAATAAAGAATTCTATCTATCTATCTATCTATCTATCTATCTATCTATCTATCTATCTATCTATCTATCTATCTATCTACAGTATCTATCTATCTCTATCTGTCTGTCTGTCTGTCTGTCTGTCTGTCTGCCTGCCTGCCTGCCTGCCTGCCTACCTACCACTATCTATCTATCTATCTATCTATCTATCTATCTATCTATCTACCTACCTACCTACCTACCTACCTACCTACCTACCTACCTACCAACCAAATAATAGGGAAGTCCCTTAAAGCTGAGGTGCATATTCCATTCCTCAAGCTTAACAGAAGGTGACAAATATTAAATATATGCACCAAAGACAAATTCTTTGAGTGTCCAATCACACTTGGCCAATAAAGAATTCTATTCTGTTCTGTTCTGTTCTACTATTATATTTTCATTACTTAAGATCAGAGCTGGTGAATTTCACTACAATATCAACAACAATATAACAAATTGCTGACTTTGTGGAATAGAGATAATGAGATACTGAGCCACAAAATAAAGCAATTCTCATCTATCCTGGTTTCCAATCATTGTCTAGATAATTATATTTGGAACCTGTTAACTCTACTCGTCTTTCAGTTTCAGGGAATCGCCTTAGCTACTTGTTTGATGATTTTCCTTATATTCCCTTCTTTGACCTTTTAAACCACAAAAATGTTTATCCTATCTATGCCGACAAATTTAATTAGCTCATCTGAACCTCCACATGCTTTCATTCAGAGTTTCAAGACGTTTCTGTCACATTTTAATTCAAAGGTCAAGAGTTTTGGGGCTGGTAGTATGCAGTGGTTTGGGCTCTGTGAAATAATGAACAGATGTGCAACCAGTAAGGATGCTAAAGGCAAAGAAGAAGGCAAAACCATTGTTAGTTTTACAGATGTAAAACTTCTACTTTTATATTAAGGGATACCCACTCTTTCTTGAATTAGAAGTTTGTAAACTTTTTTTTTAATATTGTTCAACTTATTTTTCAAAGCATCAGAAAGCAAGATGAGAAACAATGGATGGGAACTAACGAAGGAAAGAAATAGCCTGGAATTAAAAAGAAACTTTCTAACAATGGGAACAATTAGCCAGTGGAACAACTTGCCTCCAGAAGTTGTGGGTGCTTCATTACTGGAGGTTTTTTAGAAGAAACTGGACAGCCATTTTTCCCAAACTGTATATAGGGTATTCTGCTTGGGCAGGGGATTGGACTAGTCAAAGAGTGATATTTGAAATATGACAACATTGCAGGATTCAATCTGAATTAGTCATTGAGAGCAAAGGTTTATTATTTAAGATTTATGATTTAATTGGATTTGTATGCCGCCTCTCTCCGAGGACTCGGGGCGGCTCACAGCATGTACAAAAAACAGAGAAACAGTAATAACAATCCAATTAATAATACATTAAAAACAATATTTAAAATTCTAATTAAAAACTATCATTACAATTCATTCACCAATCATACTAAACATTCATTGGTCAGGGGGGAAGATCTAAAAGCCCCAAGCCTGGTGGCAGAGATGAATTTTTAAATTCTTTCGGAAGGCGAGGAGAGTGGGGGCAGTGTGAATCTCTGGGGGGAGCTGATTCCAGAGGGCCGGGACCCCCACAGAGAAGGCTCTTCCCCTAGGTTCCGCCAGCCAGCATTGTTTGGCCGACAGGACCCTAAGGAGACCAACTCTGTGGGACCTCACCGGTCGCTGGGATTCGTGCGGCAGAAGGCGGTCTCGGAGATAGTCTGGTCCTATATCATGTAGGGCTTTATAGGTCATAACCAACACTTTGAATTGTGTCCGGAAACAGATTGGTAGCCAATGCAGACCATGCAGTGATGACGAGATATGGGCATGTCTTGGAAGGCCCAAAACTGCTCACGCGGCTGCACTTTGGACAAGCTGAAGTTTCCGAACACTCGTCAAAGGTAGTCCCATGTAGAGAGCATTGCAGTAGTAGAACCTCAAGGTGATAAGGGCATGAGTGACTGTGAGCAAAGAGCTTTTGGGCTTGTGCAGGGAACTTCTCCTGATGATGGGCTCCAGAAAAAACCCAAAAGCTTTTGAAGAATAAACTTTTGGTTCCTGTGACCAATTCAGATTGTATCCAGAAACATTATTCTGGAACAGGTACCTTTGCCTTCATTTGCAATGACAACATTTGAGGTATAGAGATTGACATTCTATTTTGAAATACTGAGTGTAATACTTACTTACTGCATCTATAATAATAATAATAATAATAATAATAATAATAATAATAATAATAATAATAATTAATTAGATTTGTATGCCGCCCCTCTCCGAGGACTCGGAGTGGCTCACAACAATAAAACATCATATACAAATCCAATGTTAAAACAGTCTTTAAAACCCCCCTATTAAAAACAGTCCAAGCACACCATCCATAAAATCAAAGGCAGCTAAGGATATATCAATTCCTGGCGACATAGATGAGTTTTCAAAAGTTTGCGAAAGGCAAGGAGGGTGGGGGCAGTCCTAATCTCTGGAGGGAGCTGATTCCAGAGGGCCGGGGCCGCCACATAGAAGGCTCTTCCCCTGGGTCCCGCCAGACGGCATTGTTTCGTCGACGGGACCCAGAGAAGGCCAACTCTGTGGGGCTTAATCCGTTGCTGGGATTTGTGCGGCAGCAGGCAGTCCCAGAGGTATTCTGGTCTGATGCCATGTAGGGCTTTATAGGTCATAACCGACACTTTGAATTGTGACCGGAAACTATCTGGGAATGCCCATGATAGCTCTCGAAGCCGCATTCTGCACAATCTGAAGTTTCAGAATACTTTTCAAAGGTAGCCCCATGTAGAGAGTGTTGCAGTAGTAGAACCTCGAGGTGACGAGGGCATGAGTGACTGTGAGCAATGACTCCCGGTCCAAATAGGGGCACAACTGGTGCACCAGGCGAACCTGGGCAAACGCCCCCCTTGCCACAGCTGAAAGATGTTTCTCTAATATGAGCTGTGGATCAAGGAGGATGCCCAAGTTGTGGACCCTCTCCGAGGGGGTCAGTAATTCCCCCGCCCCAGGGTGATAGATGGACAGATGGAATTGTCCTTGAGAGGCAAAACCCATAGCCACTCCGTCTTGTCAGGGTTGAGTTTGAGCCTGTTGACACCCATCTAGACCCCAACAGCCTCCAGGCACCGGCACATCACTTCCACTGCTTCGCTGATTGGACATGGGGTGGAGATGTACAGCTGGGTATCATCTGCATACTGATACCTCACCTCATCTATGTTTTTCTTTCTGTTTGTTTTGTATTCACGAATAAAAGGTACAGAAGGAAACCAAACTAGCAAATTGGTCCATTCTGTCTGCAATAAAAACCAAAAGCAGCAAACAGGATTATTCTTAATTTGGACTTCTTCCCTAGTCAAAAAATTATTTTATTTATTTATTTATTCATTGTATTTGTATGCCTCCCCTGTCCGTAGACTCGGGGCAGCTAACAATGATAAAAACAGCATGTGACAATCCAATAATAAAACAACTAAAACCCCTTATTTATAAAAACCAAACATACACAGAAACATACCATGCATAACTTGTAATGGCCTAGGGGGAAGGAATATCTCAACTCCCCCATGCCTGGCGGTATAAGTGAGTCTTGAGTAGTTTATGAAAGACAGGGAGGGTGGGGGCAATTCTAATCTCCGAGGGGAGTTGGTTCCAGCAGGCCAGGGCCGCCTCAGAGAAGGCTCTTCCCCTGGGGTCCGCCAAACGACATTGTTTAGTCGACAGGACCCGGAGAAGGCCAACTCTGTGGGACCTTATCGGTCGCTGGGATTCGTGCGGTAGCAGGCGGTTCCGGAGGTAATCTGGTCCAATGCCATGTAGGGCTTTAAAGGTCATGACCAACACTTTGAATTGTGACCAGAAACTGATCGGCAGCCAATGCAAGCCGCGGAGTGTTGAGGAAACGTGGGTGAATCTTGGAAGCCCCACGACGGCTCTCGCAGCTGCGTTCTGCACGATCTCACCAACCATTTGATTGTCCTGGGAAAACTGTCCACTATTACCATGGGGTGACTGCTGCAGTCCTTAAGAGATTAGAAAGGATTAGTCAATAATCAGAAATTCTTTTAGGCACCTTGGAAATTAGCAGCTCTGCCTCTCAGTTGCAGGATAATTATAGCAAGACGCAGCTTATAATAAACCAGGTTGGCTTCCTGCCCTAGAAAAGCAAATGCAGCCAAATCCAGGTAGTCCTCAACTTACAACCACTCGTTTAGTGACTGTTCAAAATTACAATGTCACTTAAAAAGTATCCTGTGACCAGTTTCACACGAACATTGCAGCCAACATGTGATCAAAATTTGGATGCTCATATTTATGATAGTTGGATGTGTGATCACCTTTTGTGACCTTTTGACAAGCAAAGTCAATGAGGAAGCCAGATCCTTTTAACAACAGTGTGGCGCAGTGGTTAGAGTGTAGCACTGCAAGTTACTTCAGCTAACTGCTAGCTGTAGTTCAGCAGTTCAAATCTCACCACCGGCTCAAGGTCGACTCGGCCTTCCATCCTTCCGAGGCGGGTAAAATGAGGACCCATAAGAACATAAGAAGAGCCATGCTGAATCAGGCCAAAGCCCATCGAGTCCAGCATTCTGTGTCACACAGTGGCCCACCAATTGTGCATGGGGATCTTGAGCAGAAAGAGAAGGCAAGACCCTCCCTTTCCCTTGACCTCCAACAAGTGGTACTCAAGGGAATCCTGCCTGCCTCAACCAACATGGAGAGGGGCGGCATACAAATCTAATAAATTATTATTATTTTTATCTGTTTCAATAGCCCCTGATACACTTGGCATCCATGAATATGTCTAATCCTGCCTTGAAGGTATCAAGGCTGACAGCTGTCACAACCTCTTCTGGAAGTGAATTCCATACACCAACGACCCTCTGGGTGAAGAAATATTTCCCTTTATTTGTCCTCGCTTTCTTACCTATGAGCTTTAGGGAGTGCCACCTCGTCCTAGTATTGTGTGATAGAGAAAAGAATTTTTCTCTATCCACCTTTTCTATCCCATGCATGATTTTATACACTTCGATCATGTCACCACTGTGACTTGACTTGATCGACCCAGATTGTTGGGGGAAATATGCTGATTCTGTAAACTGCTTAGAGAAGACTGTAAAAGCACTATGAAGTGGTATATAAATCTAGATGCTATTGCTAATGCTATTACTAACTTAACAGAATTTTGGCTGTAAGCTCAGCTTCTTAGCTGGATGCTTGATCTGTACTGGAATAAAAAAATTCAGAGGAAGGATAGATCATTGAGATAACCCATATGACTTTGGGCAGCTGCTCCTTGTGAGTAAAGTACAGGAATCATGGTTTTGTGATTATAAAAACTGTGGTGACACCGTGGTTAGAATGTAGCATTGCAGGCTAATTCTGCCGATTGCTAACAATTTGGATCCAGGGTTTTTATATAGGGTTATTTTATTTCGAATTATAATTGAGGTTTTATAATTATTGTTAGTTCTGACTTCTTTTTTATTGTGTACTATTGTATTGTTTTTTTATTGTTGTAAGCCTCCCTGAGTCCTACGGTATTGGGCAACATAGAAGTCGAATGAATTAAATTAAATATATTTGATCCTGACTGGTTCAAGGTTGATTCAGCCTTCCATCCTTCAGTAAAATGAAGACCCAGATTGTTGGGGGCAATATGTTGATGTAAACCATTTAGAGAAAGCTGTAAAGCACTACAAAGTCATATATAAGTCTAAGTACTGATTGGCTTATAAATTGAATGGTTGGAAGCTAAGGGACATGTGAAATGCGGCTTTTTAAAGATATTAAACTCAACCAAGACTAATTTCTTAATCACCTTTTGAGTATTTCCTTTACTGACCAGGAAACATTAGGACCCTTTCCACTGGCAATTTCTTCCTGTATGGATATGGCTGGGTGCTTTCTCCTTGGACTGAGTTTTAAATACAATTTTAAAAGTTCTGGGGGAAAAATTCTATTAAATAGAAAAGGGGTGCTTAGAACATGGATTTTTAAAAAGTTAACTATGGATTAAATTTAAATGGATTTGAAATTATAGTTTAGAAGGATATAATTAGAAAGATTCTTCCAGTGGGAAATGATGGTAGTTTGGGGTTGTTTTTAAAGAGGAAATGTGATAATGGAACTTTGAACATTTGACACTATAGGGATATAGAGGATAATAAACTCATCTTGCTAAGAAAAAAATGGAGCAAAATATTTTGATGGAAATTGTTGAATCTTGATCTCGAAAATTGCTTGAAATGAGAGATAGCGCCTCTGTCAATGAAGTTATAGAAAAAGAAGACTAATATGTTGCATATTTTTTATCAGTTTCATATACAGTGGTACCTCTACCTACAAACACCTCTACTTACGAACTTTTCTAGGTAAGAACCGAATGTTCAAGATTTTTTTTGCCTCTTCTCAAGAACCATTTTCCACTTACAAACCCGAGCCTCCGAAACTGTAACCAGAAAAGTCAGAGAGAAGCCTTTGTGGGGCTTCTCTAGGAATCTCCTGGGAGGAAACAGGGCCGGAAAAGGCGGGGAGAAGCAGCAAGAAGAAGCATTTTTTCTCATAGCAATCAATGTAAAAGCAAATAATGCGTGCAATTGGGGACATCACAGGGAGAATGGAGGCCCTCTTTCCTCCCAGGAGATTCCTAGAGAGGCCCCACAGAGGCTTCTCCCTGCCTTTTCTGGCCCTGTTTCCTCCCAGGAGATTCCTAGAGAGGCACGACGGAGGATTCTCCCCGCCTTTTCCAGCCCTGTTTCTTACCAGGAGATTCCTAAAGAGGCTCCATGGAGGCTTCTCCCTGCCCTTTTCAGCCCTGTATCCTCCCAGGAGATTCCTAGAGAGGCCCCACAGAGGCTTTCCCCCACCTTTTCCCACCCTATTTCTTCCTAGGAGATTCCTAAAGAGGCCCCACAGAGGCTTCTCCACGCCTTTTCCGGTTACAGTTTCGGAGGCTTGGGTTTATAAGTAGAAAATGGTTCTTGAGAAGAGGCAAAAAAATCCTGGACACCCGGTTCTTATCTAGAAAAGTTTGTAAGTAGAGGCGTTTGTAGGTAGAGGTACCATTGTATTTACTTCATGTGTTATATTATATATAAAGATAATAATAATAATAATAATAATAATAATAATAATAATAATAATAATAATAATAATAGTAGTAGTAATGAGTTGCCTCGAGAAGGGTGGCATAGAAATCAAATAAATAAATAAACAATAGCAATAATAGTAATAATAGCAATAATAGTAATAATCTACGGGACTGTCTCCTGCCACATACCTCCCAGAGACCAATAAGATCATACAGGGTTGGCCACCTCCAGGTTCCATCAACTAAGCAATGCAGGGTGGTGAGACCACAGGGGAGGGCCTTCTCTGTAGCTGCCCCGGCTCTATGGAACCAACTCCCCCCTCCATGGCCGTACTGCTCCCACCCTACTGACCTGCAGAAAGGCTGTGGAGACCTGTCTTTGCAGGCAGGCTTGGGGGCCATGAAACTGACATCTGTCATGGCCAAATTACATTGAATGGTGTGTATGTGTGTTGCCTGGATTGATGGTGTTACGGGTTTTTAACTGGGGTTTATAGTTTTAGATTTTCCATATTCGACTTCTTTTTTACTGCATTTGTATTTTTATATTGTTGTAAGCCATCCTGAGTCCTTCAGGATTGGGCGGCATAGAAGTCAAATAAAGTAATAAAATAAAATAAAATAAAATAAAATAAAATAAAATAAAATAAAATAAAATAAAATAAAATAAAATAAAATAAAATAAAATAAAATAAAATAAAATAAAATAAAATAAAATAAAATAAAATAAAATAAAATAAAATAAAATAAAATAAAATAAAATAAAATAAAATAAAATAAAATAAAATAAAATAAAATAAAATAAAATAAAATAAAATAAAATAAAATAATAAATAAATAATAGCAATAGTAATAACAACAGAGTTGGAAGGGACATTGGAGATCTTCTAGTCCAATCTCCTGCTTAGGCAGGAAGCCATACATTACTTCAGATAAATGATTATCCAACATCTTAAAAACTTCCAGTGTTGGGCATTCACAACTTCTGGAGGCAAGCTGTTCCACTGATTAATTATTCTGTCAGGAAATTTCTTCTTAGTTCTAAGTTGCTTCTCTCCTTGATTAGTTTCCACCCATTGCTTCTCGTTCTACCCTCAGGTGCTTTGGAGAATAGCTTGACTCCCCCTTTTTTGTGGCAACCCCTGAGATATTGGAACACTGTGATCATGTCTCCCCTGGTCTTTCTTTTCATTAATCTAGCCATACCCAGTTCCTGCAACTGTTCTTCATATGTTTTAGTCTCCAGTCCCCTAATCACCTTCGTTGCTCTTCTCTGCACTCTTTCTAGAAGTCTCAACATCCTTTTTGCATCATGGCGACCAAAACTGAATGCAGTATTCCACGTGTGGCCTTACCAAGGCCTTATAAAGTGGTATTAACACTTCACGTGGAGTTAGTGAATCCTGCTGAATCAGTTACTTCTGTGTGCTTTCTGGATGCAATTGCTGTTGCAAACTCTGACACATCCTTGCATCAAATAGCAAACAGCCAGGTCAGCTTCAGCACATTACTGCAGCCTGATTCAGCATTGTTAGTACAAGGTACTCACCTGTTTTTGGGGTTGCCATGTAGTAAACTACCAATGATAGTTTATAACTGTAAAGATGTAATATGACTTTAAGAGCTTTGGCTGGTTTGGCCATAAGAGGGCGCCATACCTCTCTCCTGTGGGGGGTGTTTACTTTGAGATATTCTTAGCTGTGTGTAGCTGTGTGCAGTTTGTTATCTTTTGCTACTTTGTGTTGTATATATGCAAATACTGCTTTGTTAAATACTAAATCTGTGTCTTTAACTGGCTAGGCCACACAATTACACCACTACAATAACTCTGCTGTGTGTATATTCGAGGGTTTCGCACAAGGCTGACCGAGACATAGTAACAAGCATGCAGAGCTGATTGGGGGTATTCCAGAAGGCGTATCCACACACTAATCAGTTATTCCAGGCTGCAGGGATTGTCATGGACCATTGCCTCCTCCCTGCCTTGCGTTTTTGTCTACCTTTGGTGTATAAAATGCACCCAGCCTTTTTAGGGGGGCAAAAAGTGTGTCTTATACAGTGATACCTCATTTATTTGTTTGTTTGTTTATTTATTTATTTATTAAATTTGTATGCCGCCCCTCATACAAACGCCTCGTCATACAAACTTTTCGAGATACAAGCCCGGGGTTTAAGATTTTTTTGCTTCTTCTTACAAACTATTTTCACCTTACAAACCCACCACCGCCGCTGGGATGCCCCGCCTCTGGACTTCCGTTGCCAGCAAAGCACCCGTTTTTGCACAGCTGGGATTCCTCTGAGGCTCCCCTCCATGGGAAACCCCACCTCCGGACTTCCGTGTTTTTGTGATGCTGCAGGGGAATCCCAGCAGTGCAAAAATGGGTGCTTCGCTGGCAACGGAAGTCCAGAGGTGGGGTTTCCCAGCGAGGGGAGCCTCAGTGAAATCGCAGCATCGCAAAAACACAGAGGTCCTGAGGTGCGGTTTCAAGGATTTCGGTGTTTTTGTGATGCTTCCTTCGCTGGGAAACCCCACCTCTGGACTTCTGTTGCCAGCTAAGCGCTCATTTTGGCGATGCTGGGATTTCCCTGCAGCATCGCAAAAACACAGAAGTCTGGAGGTGGGGTTTCCCATGGAGGGGAGCCTCAGGGGAATCCCAGCAGCGCAAAAACAGGCACTTCGGCAGGCAAAAGGGGTGAAATTTGGGCTTGCATGCATTAATCGCTTTTCCACTGATTCCTATGGGAAACATTGTTTCGTCTTACAAACTTTTCACCTTAAGAACCTCGTCCTGCAACCAATTAAGGTTGTAAGACAAGGTATCACTGTATTCTGAAAAACACCATAATCAGTTCACTAATAGAAGAAAATAATTGTTTTTATTACAGTACTTGTCATTATCGTAATTTTCATTGCCTATTCCTTTTTAATTTTAATTAAGTTCACTTTCACTGCTTTCAGTTCCTAGCCACACATGGATAGTTAGATACAGTCAAAACCACACAGAGACACCCAGATATACACACACATGTACAAGTATGTGCGTGAGCACAGACACACAAAGACACAACATATCCCTTGGAAAAACAGTTTTGCATCTTATAAGAAACATGCAATCTTTGAGTGCTGGTAGAAGAATATTTTGTTCAATGTAATACTTGTTTAGCTGCATCAAAGTAACAACAATACTATACAGCATTTTCCAGAGTATAAAATGTACTTCCTCCCTTAGTTTTCAGGGAGGAAAATAGGGGGGGGGGGAATCTGTCTTCCAGGTATTCATCTGGCAATCTTAATCTGGTCAGCTTCAGCCAGTGAAGGGCTACCAAAATTTTACTACCACACTGTGGGCGTGGCTTGTGCAGGACGCCCTGCATTTTCTTTCAACATCTTTCAGTGCAAATTGGGGGCTCTGGGGTGGAGCTCCATTTTCACTACCCCACTGCTCCCCCCCCCTTCCGGACAGTAGCCCACCCCTGGCTTCAACACATTATTTTATCCTCTGGTTAGGGCTGGAAAAAGCATTCTTCGGATGGAGTAGCAATGAAAAAAAGCCTGCAAGCCACCTCATTAGGGCTGAAAAAAAAGCTTTAAAAAACCTACATTCAGAGTATAAGAGGCACCCAGTGATGGGCTACCAAAATTTTTACTAGCACACTGTGGGCGTGGCTTATGCATTTTGTTTCAGCATCTTTCAGTGCAAATAGAGCCGGGGTGACGCAGCAGGTAGAGTGCTGTACTGCAGGCCACTGAAGGTGACTGTAGATCTGGAGTTCAGCAGTTCAAATCTCACCACCGGCTCCAGGTTGACTCAGCCTTCTATCCTTCCGAGGTGGGTAAAATGAGGACCCAGATTGTGGGGGCAATATACTGGCTGTGTTAAAAAGTGCTATTGCTAACATGTTGTAAGCCGCCCTGAGTCTAAGGAGAAGGGCGGCATAAAAATCGAATGAATGAACGAACGAGCGAGCGAGCGAGCGAGCGAGCAAGCAAGCAAGCAAGCAAGCAAGCAAGCAAGCAAGCAAGCAAGCAAGCAAGCAAGCAAGCAAACAAGTGTGTGAGAAAAAGGGGGCACCGAAATGGATTATAATAATCTACAAAATTGGAGTCACATTATCACCATCATGACTTCTCCCAATAGCCATTTTTAATGTTATCTGGAAAAAAGAAAACAAAATACAATTTGTCATAAAGAGGGAAGTTGTATTGAGTCAGCAGCAGCACAAATTGTTGCTGTGGTCCCACTAGCCATCCACTTCTATGGGTGTTTATACCTAGGTCTTGTGAAATGTCTTCACTACATTACAGAACACTTTTGTTCGGCTGACTGCTTAATATCAGTAAAAGTCGCTTGGACTTTTTCTTTGATAGCGTCCACGTCCATATTCTGGATGTTCTGAAGCTGTCCTAAAAGGGTATCTTTGTCCTGTTCTTCTTCTTGATCCTCTGCTACCATCTTCTGGAGGTCTTCTGGCAAGTCCACGTCATCTCCAGCCATCTGAATCTGATTCTCATCCAGTTCACTCTGCGAAAGGAAGCAATGAAAAATAAGAATTCATGTTAGCTCCCTTGCTAACTATGTTTTGAAAAAGCTGTATTTGGGATTCCCCTGAGGATCCCCTCCATGGGAAACCC
Organism: Erythrolamprus reginae; assembly: GCF_031021105.1. Lineage (NCBI taxonomy): Eukaryota > Metazoa > Chordata > Lepidosauria > Squamata > Dipsadidae > Erythrolamprus > Erythrolamprus reginae. The sequence goes on along the minus strand of NC_091951.1, from coordinate 335,602,469 downwards.
CACCTCTGGACTTTCGTGTTTTTGTGATGCTGCAAGGGAATGCCAGCAGGGGAATCCCAGCAGCGCAAAAACTGCTGTATCGGTAATCTACACTAGACTGGACTGGACTAGAATAGATTAGACTAGACTAGGAATAGAATGGAGCAGAGTGGACTAGAGTTTGGGATATAATGGAGTGTAGTGTAGTGTAGTGTAGTGTAGTGTAGTGTAGTAGAGTAGAGTAGAGTAGACAGGGGTGGCCTACTGCCCAGATGGGGGGGGATACAGTGGGGTAGCAAAAATGGAGCTGCACCCAAGAATACCCAATTTGTACTGAAAGATGTTAAAAGAAAATGCAGGGCATCCTGCATAAGCCACACCCAGAGTGTGGTAGTAAAAATTTTGGTAGAGAATAGAGTAGTGTAGAATAGAAAGAGAAAGAGAAAAAAGAAAGAGAAAGAGAAAGAAAAATAAGAATAGAAATAGAAATAAGAATAGAATAGAAACACAAGGAATTTGTTCCCAGTGCAAATTCAATGTACATGCAAAAACAAATAATAGTAAGAATAAGAATAAAAGAGTATAATCACAATAATGATACCAATAGGGAAAGTAGTGGAACGGATGTGAAAGATAAAAATTATATAGCCATACTACATGGGTAAAATATACTGAAAACATGTTATATTTTAAGATTTTGTTAGCCTTCTGACTCTCCACAGTTTCCAGGCCTTAAAAGTAGCTTACTTTCAAGGAAGTGAGATAAGATGTATATTCTGAAAATACCTTCTCTGTAAGTAAGGGATATCCAACCTTTGGTAACTTATGGACTTGTGGACTTCAACTCCCAGAATTCCCCAGCCAGCATGACTAGCTGGAGAATTCTGGGAGTTGAAGTCCACAGGTTTTAAAGTTGCCAAGGTTGGACACCCCTATTTTAGATAATAGCATTCTGAGAAAAGTTAGAGGCCTTGGTATATAAAACGATGCTAAGATGGGAAAAAACAGGCCATTTGGGGGCGGCTTTTTTGGGCAGTTTTCAGGCTGGAAATGGCCCAAAAAATGCCTGGAACACCCCCCCCCCCCCAAAATGGCCTGAAAACAGCTCAAAAATGGTGAAAAAAGAGGGCATTTTCAGATTGTTTTTCGGGCTTCCAGGTTTCAGGCGCATGGACATACGTGTGCATGCCTGCATGTTCCAGTTTGGGCACTTGCTGCTGAAAATGTTCGCTATCACTGCTGTAGGAGGTTTGACTGTAATGCATATAATCTATGCTGGATGGTTGAGGGGGTCTGTGATGCTTCGCTTGCGTCCTGCGCAAATAGCTATGGACTCCGAGGACGCAGAGATGGTGGAGAGGTGAGACAGGCATCCTGTATTTCGGGCGCTCCAGAGTGACAGTGATGAGGGGTCAGGGTTGGAACAACAGCCATGGCCTTTAGCACTGCCTGACATGAATGACTTGGCATTTCCTGTCAGGAACGAAACAGCACTTCCTGTCAGCAATGAGTTACCACAGGGATAGGCAAAGTTGGCTCTTCCATGACTTGTGGACTTCAACTCCCAGAATTCCCCAGGCAGCCATACTAGCTCAGGAGTTCTATGAGTCCACATGTCATAGAAGAGCCAACTTTGCCTACCCCTGAGTTAGCATGTCCAGGGCTGAGTGACTCAGGGGAAGAGGAGGAGCCGCTTCTGGATGCTAGGGTTCGTAGGTCATGGAAAAGGCATGAATGGTTGGCTAGGAAAAGGGTCACTCATAAGTGTTGTTGTTGAGTAATTGGGTCACGCCCTCACACTATTTAAGGGTGAGGCATGCTCTGCCTTGTTACAGAAAACCGAGGAATTATCTTGTCTTGACTCTTGCATTTGGTTTGGATTTTAAAAGGGCACATTCTTGGTTTTGCTAATGAGCTTCGGTCTTCCAGTTAATTTCTGAGGACTTCGTCTGAGAATTCTGGCTACAGCTGGCAATTATTACTGGGTTATATTTGCTTTGGGACCTTGCCCAATTGATAACACTTTGCTAGATTTGCTAGAGTCTCTGAAAAGACTCTTAAAGGTCTTTTACAATATTGGGACTTTTGTACATATTAAATCCTTTTTATTAATTAGCCCATTTGTGTGCCTCTAATTACTGGGGCTGGCACCAATACAGGGTCTTCGTAGCCACTCACCCAATAGCTTGCCATTGCTCTTGGGTAAAAAATTAAAGAACTTAATTCATGCCGGTTTTTCTGATCCCAGCTGAGAAACAAACTTGGTAAAATTTAAAAATGCTAACTCATTGGTGAACAATTATGCAAAAATATTTTACATAAGTAAAAAAGTTTGTAAACATACGTGCATACAGTGAAGGGCTACCAAAGATTTTACGACCACACTGTGCCTTATGCAGGACGCTCTGCATTTTCTTTCAACAACTTTCAGTGCAAATTGGATGCTCTGGGGTGAGCTTTGTTTTCGCTACCCCACTGTGTTCCCCCCATCTGGGCAGTAGCCCACCCCTGCATACATACATACAAACATACATTATTATTATGTCAGTACAACACAGCAAACGAGATCACTATGCTGGATTTCGCATTTCATCACCAGTCGGGCGCTTCCCAAGCACTTAGGAATGCGTGATGTAGCTGCGAATTATGTTTGCCGATCCCAGTAAAGCGGCCTTTTGCAATTGACAGATGGAGATTTTGTCAATTCCGATGGTTTTCAAATGTCCGCTGAGATCCTTTGGTACTGAGCCCAGCGTGCCAAGTACCACTGGGACCACTTTCACTGGCTTATGCCAGAGTCGTTGCAGCTCGATTTTTAGATCTTCGTATTTCACTAATTTCTCTAGCTGCTTCTCCTCAATTCTGCTGTCCCCTGGGATTGCGATGTCGATGATCCATACTTTTCTTTATCCATTTTGCATTATTATTATTATTATTATTATTATTATTATTATTATTATTATTAATAATTAGATTTGTATGCTGCCTCTCTCCGAAGACTCAGGGCGGCTCACAACAATAAAAACAGTACAAATCCAATATTTAAAAGAATTTAAACCCCTTCATATAAAAAGCAATCATACATTTCACACAAACCATGCATAAAACAAAAATGGTCCTGGGGAATCAATTTCCCCAAGCCTGATGACAGAGGTGGGTTTCAAGGAGTTTGCGAAAGGCAAGGAGGGTGGGGGCAATCCTAATCTCCGGGTGGAGTTGATTCCAGAGGGTTGGGGCCGCCACAGAGAAGGCTCTTCCCCTGGGTCCCACCAGATGACATTGTTTCGGCAATGGGACCCGGAGAAGGCCAACTCTGTGGCACCTAACCGGTCGCTGGGATTCGTGCGGCAGAAGGCGGTCTCGGAGATATTCTGGCCTGATGCCATGAAGGGCCATACATACATGCATGCAACATGTTTTTATTTATTAGATCTATTTGTATGGCTGCCCATGTCATCCATGTAGAACAAAAATATATATTAGAAGCAGTTCCTACTTACTTTGCTACTGGTACAATGCGCGCATAGCTCCAGGTGATTGACAGGCAGGTGGGTGCATCCCAGTGAAATTTTGTTTCTGCGCATGTGCATGAAGCAAAATCTTGTGAGATGATGTGAGCGCACACAAAATGTTGGTAATTTTTTGCTTCCATACATGCAAAGTTTTGTTGAAATCTCTCTCTTGCGTGCATCCTCTCGCAAGATTTTGCTTCCTGCGCATTCCTGCATTCCTCACTGGGACGTGCGCAGCCACCCACCGTACATCACCATTTTTACTACTGGTGCACAGTGTGGCCCATATCGGAAAGGAACCCAATACGGATTAGAACAATAAAAAGAATATTAGCAAAGAATGAAAAAACGACAATGGTTATCGGAAACCAAGCCCAACAAAACAATGGGTTAGTTTGCCGAAAACAATGGATTGATCTATTTATCTATCTATCTATCTATCTATCTATCTATCTATCTATCTATCTATCTATCTATCTATCTATCTATCTATATATCTATCATCTATCTATCTATCTATCTATCTATCTATCTATCTATCTATCTATTTATCTATCATATCTGTCTGCCTGCCTGCCTGCCTGCCTGCCTGCCTACCTACCTATCTATTTATTTATTTTGTCCAATACACAATACATATTGAAGAGAATAGACAGGTAGTAATATATATAAAGAAAACGATAGAAGAAAAGATATAAAAATAGAGGAGAAGATATATGAAAGGAAGAAAACATATATGAGATAAAGGAGAGACAATTGGACAGGGGACGAAAGGCACACTGGTGCACTTATGTACGCCCCTTACTGACCTCTTAGGAACCTGGAGAGGTCAATCGTGGATAGTCTAAGGGAAAAATGTTGGGGGTTAGGGGTTGGCAACTACTGAGTCCAGTAATGAGCTCCACACTTTGACAACTCGATTGTTAAAGTCGTATTTTGTACAGTCAAGTTTGGAGCAGTTAACATTAAGTTTGCATATGTTGCATGCTCTTGTGTTGTTGCGGTTGAAGCTGAAGTAGTCATTGACAGGCAGGATTTTGCAGCATATGATCTTGTGGGGACAATACTTAGATCGTGTTTTAGGCGTCGTAGTTCTAAGCTTTCTAGATCCAGTATTGTTAGTCTATTTTCTATTCAGAGAGACCTCTCAATGGGCAATCTAACCTCTTGGAAACCAACCCCCCCAAATTTGGGTATTCAACACTTTACAAAAGTCCAACAGATTAGGGGCCAATTTGATCTGGACGGGGTACGCTGTTCTAGGCAGGGTTTTACAAGAAAAGTTCAAAAAATGCATTGCAAAATGTTATAAAAATAGAATAAACTTCAAATTTGGGGAAAAAGCAGTAGGTCAAGATCAAATTTAAAGCAAAACACTGCAAGATTGCAAAATCAATGGAGAATAATTTATTTCTCTCCAGGAGAAGAATATATATACAGTAGTTTGTTTCAGGCACTATATCAGGGCAGCCTAGCTGAAAATCCTGCTGTGTTTCTTCGTATGATTATAGGAACACGGATTACTTTAAAACAAAGATTAGTTCTGCTCATCCATGCATAAAATCTAGGTGAGAACCAGGACAAATATAATTTAATTGCTCATGAAGAGTCTTTGCGAAGGAGAAGGACTCCAGATTGAAAAAGACAGTGTAACATGGCAGCCAATCAAATTTCAGCCTTAAACAAGACTAATTTTGAATCTCTTTTTTTAAACATGCCGCTTCCAATCCACTCTCCTATAACAGTTCAAAATTGTTTCCCCTATTTCATATCACCAGACAAAACAGTTTCTGGCTTTGGACAGATCAGATTCTATAACAGAGGTCTCCAAACGTGGCAACTTTAAGACTTCTTTGCTTCTGCTCCGGTAATCTCACACTACCAACCAGAGATACAAAACTTTCACCAGACCAATCCTGGAATACCACTCATCTGTCTGGAACCCACACCGCATTTTGGACATAAACACACTAGAAAACGTCCAGAAATACTTTACTAGAAGAGGCCTCCACTCCTCCGTTCGCAACAGAATACCCTATGCAACTAGATTTACAATCCCAAATTTAGAAGCTTAGAACTATGTCGCCTTAAGCACGACCTAAGGATAGCCCATAAAATTATTTGCTACAATGTCCTTCCTGTCAATGACTACTTCAGCTTCAACCACAAGAACACATGAGCATACAATAGATACAAACTTAAAGTAAACTGCTCCAAACTTGACTGCAGGAAATATGATTTTAGTAACTGAGTAGTTGATGCATGGAACTCACTACCTGACTCTGTAGTATCATCAACTAAACCCCGAAACTTTAACCTTTAGACTATCCACTGTTGACCTCTCCCGATTCCTAAGAGATCAGTAAGGGGCGTGCATAAGTGCACCAGAGTGCCTTCCGTCCCCTGTCCTAATCTTTCTCTTTTACTAGTATCATGTATATAAATATTATTATACAGTATCTCTGTATATCACCAATATGAACTTGACAAAACAAATAAATAAATAAACTTTAAGACTTGTGGACTTCAACCGCCATAACTGGCTGGAGAATTCTGGGAGTTGAAGTCCACAAGTCTTAAAATTGCCAAGTTTGAAGATCTCTGTTCTATAGAAATGTAAAATATGGGAGTGAAAGTGTTCTCTTAAATATACCAAGGTAACTCTTAGCAATGGATCCAGAGGACTCAGAGACAATGCAGTACAAGCAACCTATGATCCTGACACTTGAGCCTGAGAGTGAAGAGAATGTGGTGTCAGAGGTTGAAGAGCAACCAGGGCCTTCTGCACTTCCTGAGATGAGTGACTCAGGAGAAGAGGAGGAGCCTCTTCTTGATGCTAGGACTCGCAGGGCCTATAGGAGGTAAGAGTGGTTACTCAGGAGGATGCTTCCTTGTGACTCATAAAATACCTCCAATTCCCAATTTTCTCACTTAGCAACGGGATTTTTGGGCTCCATTGTGGCTGTAAGTTGAGGACTACCTGATAATAATGTCACCAATGTGACATTGACATGTGGTTGCAACTCAGGTCTTACGGTCATGATTTGCAACTTTCCCAGACATATTCTACAGAGAGGGGCGGCATACAAATCCAATAAATAATAATAATAATAATAATAATAATAATAATAATAATAATAATAATAATAATTCGCTTAACAATCGCATCTCTTAGCAAGATAAATTCTGGTCCCAGTTGTGCTCATAAGCTGAGGACTACTGTAAATGTAGTTAAGGAGTTAGCCAAGCTATCCAGCTCTTTAAGAGTATTGTGCAGTGATCACGGCTCCTCCTTCTCCTCCTCCCCCTCCTCCTCCCCCTTCTTCTTCTCCTCCTCTTCTCCTTCTCCCTCCTTCTCCTCCTTCTCCTTCTTTTTCTTCCTTTCCTCGTCGTCGTCCTCGTCCTCCTCCTTATTCTCATCCTCCTCCTACTCCCTCCTTTTCCTTCTCCTTCTCCCTCTTCTCCTCCTCCTCTTCATCTTCCTCCTCTTCATCTTCCTCCTCTTCATCTTCCTCTTCCTCCTCCTCTCCTCCTTTTCCTTCTCCTCTCCTTTTCCTTCTCTTTCTCCTCCCCCTCTTCTTCTTTTTCTCCTCCTCCTCCTCCCCCTCTTCTTTTTCTTTTTTTCTTTTTTTCTTTTTCTCTTTCTCTCTTTCTCTTTTTTCCTCCTCCTCCTCTTCTTCCTTCTTCCTTCATTTCTCTTTCTCTCTTCCTTCCTACCCCTCCCTCCTTTCTCTTTCTCTTTCTCTCTCTCTCTCACACATCTTCATTATCACTTTCTCTGATGACTTTACTGAGTTCCAGTTTTGATGACTTTACTGAGTTCCAGTTTTGATGACTTTACTGAGTTCCAGTTTATATCTTCTCCTACTAATTCTTTTAGTATAAAATTCAGGGCTATAATCTCTAGCAATAAAAGCCATGTGATTTAGTTGGGGACAACCATGTCTTTTGGACATAAGTCCTCCCATATTTGACCAGATGCAAAAACTGCTCCATCTTTAAAGCTGCTGCAGCTGCATCCTTGTCCAGGCAGGTTCCCTACTCTGCAAAAAGATGCTGTTGCTTTAAAAGGCTGCTACATTCCAGTTTCCTGCATGTCAAAGCATTTTTTCTGAATATATATATATATATATTTGGAGCAGGCACAGATCGGTTAGAAAGCAAATATTTCCCACCTTGCCCAATCCTAAGGAGCAAATTTGATCAACATGGTAACATTCACTTAGGAACAAGCTACACCATTCATGGATGAAAACATCTTTCCAATGACAAATCTTTCCTGACAATCACATTAATAGGATTTAATGGGCTCATTAAGGGCATGTTTTGTCATGTAAGACTGCCCTTAATACCCTTAAGCTTAAAGTCTTGCACTTTTCTATGGCTTCATATTATGGCTTGAAAACATCTGTGCAAAATGTTTAACAGGCATTGTTGTAACCACAGCATGCTGTCTACATTTTTTATGAGTTAGCAAAATAGACTGATTATTATATTCTACCAGTCTATGGACTGGAAAATACTGGTAGTATAGAAGAGAAAATTACAAAAGAAAATTATATATACGAAATGGAACCATGTAAAATGATTCTATATGGTATGTATCGTTTTGTTATTTTTTTTCTGTATTTGGGGTTGTTTTAATGTTATTTTTAAGGATAAAACTGTTTAATTTTTTTTTAAAAAAACAACAACCCAAAATAGATTTACTATTATATTCTACCAGGAAATTCGAGATAACATTTATTTATTTGTTTGTTTATTTGTTTGTTTATTCATTCATTCATTCATTCATTCATTCATTCATTCATTCATTCATTTATTAGATTTGTATGCCGCCCCTCTCCGAAGACTCGGGGCGGCTAATACCAATATAAAAAGACAATGTAAAACAAATCTAATATTAAAAATAATCTTTAAAAACCCAATTTAAAGAACCACTCATACATACAAGCATACCATGTATAAATTCTATAAGCCTAGGGGGAAGGGAAATTTCAATTCCCCCATGCCTGACGACAGAGGTGGGTTTTAAGGAGCTTGCGAAAGGCGAGGAGGGTGGGGGCAACTCTGATATCTGGGGAGAGCTGGTTCCAGAGGGTCTGGGCCGCCACAGAGAAGGCTCTTCTCCTGGGTCCCGCCAAACAACATTGCTTAGTCGACGGGACCTGGAGGAGGCCAACTCTGTGGGACCTAACCGGTCGCTGGGATTCGTGCGGCAGAAGGCGGTCCCGGAGATATTCTGGTCCGATGCCATGAAGGGCTTTATAGGTCATAATCAACACTTTGAATTGTGACCGGAAATTGATTGGCAACCAATGGAAACAAATCTAGTTTAACCCCAGAGTAACTCTGAAAGGCTAGGTTAAGCTGAGGAGTCTAACCTTAGGTAGTCCCAGTCCAAAATCTATTTACTACAGGTAGTCCTCGACTTACAAATATTTTTGTTTAGTGACTGTTTGGAGTTATCACACTGAAAAAAGTGACTTATGGATGTTTTTCACACTTATGACCATTGCAGCGTTCCCATTGTCAAGGGATCAAAATTCATTCATTTGTAACCATTACACTTACAGTGTCACAAATGTGACGTGTGATCCCATTTTGTGATTTTCTGATTAACAAAGTCAATAGGGAAGCTAGATTCATTTCACAACTTGTGTTACTTAACCACTCAACTTAACAACTGTGGCAAGAAAGGTTTTAAAATGGGACAAAACTCACTTAACAAATAGAATAGAATAACTGAGTAGGACAGGACTTGGAGGTCTTCTAGTCCAACCCCCTGCTTAGGCAGGAAACCCTACACTACTTCAGACCAATGGTTATCCAACATCTTCTTAAAAACTTCCAGTGTTGGAGCATTCACAACTTCTGGAGGCAAGCTGTTCCACGGATTAATTGTTCTAACTATCAGGAAATTTCTCCTTAGTTCTAAGTTGCTTCTCTCCTTGATTAGGTTCCACCCATTGCTTCTTGTTCGACCCTCAGGTGTTTTGGAGAATAGCTTGACTCCTTCTTCTTTGTGGCAACCCCTGAGCTATCATGTCTCACCTAGTCCTTCTTTTCATTAAACTAGCCATGTCCAGTTCCTGCTGCAACCGTTCTTCAGATGTTTTAGCCTCCAGTCCCCTAATCATCTTTGTTGCTCTTCTCTGCATTCTTTCTAGAGTCTCAACATCATGGCAAACAAAGCTGAATGCAGTATTCCAAGTGTGGCCTTACCAAGCTGTTATGAAAGGTTATTAACACTTCATGTTAACTTGATTCTAACCCTCTGTTAATGCAGCCTAGAACTGTGTTGGCTTTTTTGGCAGCTGCTGCACAGTACTGGCTCATATTTAAATGATTGTCCACTAGGATTCCAAGATCCCTCTGAGTTACTACTGTTGAGCAAGGTACCACATATACTGTACCTGTGCATTTTGTTTTTCTTGCCTAAATGTAGAACCTTACTTTTTTCACTATTGAATTTCCTCTTGTTAGATAGAGCCCAATGTTCAATTCTGTCAAGATCCTTCTGTATCTTGAGTCTATGTCCTCTTAATAGCAGAAATTTTGGATTCAATGGTGCTCATAACTTAAGGACTATCCACATTCATTATGCCCCTTTGTACAAGCCAGACTGTTTGTGTCTTCCATTTAAATCATTATTTGATTTAAATGGATTCAGTTTCCTATACTATCTACATTAAAGGACTTCAATTTTTTTTCCTCTTGGGGAAAAATAGCAACAACTTAATTTTCAAAAGCACAATAAGTCCTTTTAGCATGGTGGAAGATTCCAATAATATTGGGAGCTTTGAAAATACATCTGCCAACTTTCCAAGGAGAAGGAGTCTTAATAGTTGCACCATCAACATATCTGAAGGGCATAAAATTAGGAAAGGATGACCCAGATCAGGTTTTTTCCTCCCAACCTTCAATTCCCAGAATCCCCATCCAGCTTGGATTTCTGGGAGTTGGCAGTCCATACATCTTAAAGTTGCCAAAGTTAAGAAACACTAGGTCAAGTAAAGATATATTGATCAACAGTTCCTCTAATGTTAAGTATCTACATATGTACCGTGTTCCACCAAAAATAAGATCATGTCTTATTTTATTTTATTTTTTTGAACCCTGAAAGAAGTGCTTAGACTTCTTGCCATGCACTCAAAAGCCTTATTGCGCTTATTATTAGGAGATATTTATTTTGGGGGAAACAGGGTGCATAGATAGATAGATAGATAGATAGATAGATAGATAGATAGATAGATAGATAGATAGATAGATAGATAGAGAGAGAGAGAGACAGACAGACAGACAGACAGACAGACAGACAGACATGATTGATTGATTGATAGATATGTAGATAGATAGATGGATAGATGGATAGATGGATAGATGGATAGATGGATAGATGGATAGATAGATAGATAGATAGATAGATAGATAGACAGCCAGACAGCTAGCCAGACAGACAGATAGACAGGCAGATATGATAGATAGATAGATAGATAGATAGATAGATAAATAGATAGATAGATATGATTGATCGATAGATATGTAGATAGATAGATGGATAGATGGATAGATGGATAGATGGATAGATAGATAGATAGATAGATAGAGAGATAGAGAGAGAGAGAGAGAGATAGAGAGATAGAGAGATAGAGAGATAGAGAGATAGAGAGATAGAGAGATAGAGAGATAGAGAGATAGAGAGATAGAGAGATAGAGAGATAGATAGATAGATTTGAACCCTGAAATAAGCACTTGGCCTTATTGCCATGCACTCAAAAGCCCCATTGGGCTTATTATCAGGGGATGTCTTATTTTGGAGGAAACAGAGTATATGTCAGCGGTGGGTTGGTTCAGCATGGTTCTAAGAACCAGACGTGTTGGTGGCAGGAGGCTCCACCCACCCACCCGGGATGCTTCCATGCATGTGCAGAAGGTTTGTGCGCATGGGCGCACGGAGGAACTAGTAGCAACGGGTTTTATAACCCACTACTGTTATATGTGTTTCTATGCCAAAAAGTTGCAAGAACTTGAACAAAGGACCCACAAGGATATACATATTAATATCATGAATGTCATTTACAGATCAATTAAAAAAGAACCTAAATTACAATTAGGGGTGGTAAATAAAGAGGGATAAGATCATGGGCGGTTTCCCAATCCTGCCGCTACCGATATGCTACATGCACAGATGTGCGTCTCAGAGTATTTCGGCAAAAAGTTTTGCTTCTGTGCATGAGCAGAAGCAAAAAATTGCCAAAATCTCTCTCACACACGTGCATCCCCTCGCAAGAATTTGCCGGAAGCAAAATCTTGTGAGGGGTTGTGTGCATGTGAGATTTCAGCGATTTTTTCGCTTTCACGCATGTGCAGAAGCAAAAAATTGCTGAAATCTCTCTCACACACGCATCCCTTCATGAGATTTTACTTCCTGCCCATGCGCAGAAGCAAAAAAACACTGGGATGCCCGTGTGTGAGGGAGAAGGGAAGCTGCACTATCCTTATCCATAACCGTAGCAACCCACTACTGAATAAGATGACTAGAGATTGTTAGATCCCCTCAAGAAATGAGGCTTGATCTGCTGATCGGTTTATTGTAACAGGAAACATGCAACTTGATTCAGAACAAAAGACAAAACATGGCCGTGCCTGGCAACTATTTATACTCCTTGTTGCCAGGCTAAGCCAACCAATCTAATCATTGTATTTTCCCGCCCAAGGAAAAGGGGCGGGTAACAAAACCTCTGGACACAACAGAGATGGGGAAGAGAGAGGCTACCTTGTTTTTCAGACTGTAGATGGGCTTCCTTACAGCTGCCCTTTCACACATCTTCTTGGTGACTTTTCTCAGACAGCGAGGGGCGTACATAAGTGCACTAGTGTGCCTTTCATCCCCTGACCAATTGTCTCTCCTTATCTTATATATCATATATCTTTTCTTCCTTTCATATATCTTCTCCTCTATTTTTATATCTTTTCTTCTATCCTTTTCTTTTCTTTTTATTGAATTTTTTAAATTAATTTTAACAACAAACAAAAAAATACTTAAAGGAAAATGTGCCCAACACCAATAAAAACCCCACCACCATTTATTTATTTTATTTATTTATTACTTGGATTTGTATGCCGCCCCTCTCCGAAGACTCGGGGCGGCTCACAACACGTGGAACAAATCATAAATAATCTGACAAATTTAAAATATTTAAAGATTTTATAAAAAACCCATATGCTAACAGACACACACACAAGCATACCATGTATAAATTAAACATGCCCAGGGGGAGATGTTTCAGTTCCCCCATGCCTGACGGCAAAGGTGGGTTTTAAGGAGTTTACGGAAGGCAGGAAGAGTAGGGGCAGTTCTAATCTCCGGGGGGAGTTGGTTCCAGAGGGCCGGTGCCACCACAGAGAAGGCTCTTCCCCTGGGGCCCGCCAACCGACATTGTTTAGTTGACGGGACCCAGAGAAGGCCCACTCTGTGGGACCTAATCGGTCGCTGGGATTCGTGCGGCAAGAGGCGGTCTCGGAGATATTCTGGTCCAATGCCATGAAGGGCTTTAAAGGTCATAACCAACACTTTGAATTGTGACCGGAAACTGATCGGCAGCCAATGCAGACTGCGGAGTGATGGTGAAACATGGGCATACCTAGGTAAGCCCATGACTGCTCTCGCAGCTGCATTCTGCACGATCTGAAGTTTCCGAACACTTTTCAAAGGTAGCCCCACGTAGAGAGCATTACAGTAGTCGAACCTCGAGGTGATGAGGGCATGAGTGACTGTGAGCAATGAGTCCCGGTCCAGATAGGGCCGCAACTGGTGCACCAGGCGAACCTGGGCAAACGCCCCCCTCGCCACAGCTGAGAGAGGTTTTTCTAATGTGAGCTGTGGATCGAGGAGGACGCCCAAGTTGCGGACCCTCTCTGAGGGGGTCAATAATTCCCCCCCCCAGGGTAAAGGACGGACAGATGGGATTGTCCTTGGGAGGCAAGACCCACAGCCACTCCGTCTTATCCGGGTTGAGCTTGAGTCTGTTGACACCCATCCAGGCCCCAACAGCCTCCAGGCACCGGCACATCACTTCCATTGCTTCGTTGACTGGCCATGGGGTGGAGATGTAAAGCTGGGTATCATCCGCATATTGATGATACCTCACCCCATGTCCTTGGATGATCTTGCCCAGCGGTTTCATGTAGATGTTAAATAGCAGGGGGGAGAGGACCGACCCCTGAGGCACCCCACAAGGGAGAGACCTAGGAGTCGACCTCTGACCCCCCACTAACACCGACTGCGACCGGCCAGAGAGGTAGGAGGAGAACCACTCGAAAACAGTGCCTCCCACCCCCAACCCCTCCAGCCGGCGCAGAAGGATACCATGGTCGATGGTATCGAAAGCCGCTGAGAGGTCAAGGAGCACCAGGACAGAGGATAAACCCCTGTCCTGGGCCCGCCAGAGATCATCCATCAACGCGACCAAAGCGGTTTCCGTGCTGTAACCGGGCCTGAAACCTGACTGCTGGGGACCTAGATAATCGGCTTCTTCCAAGGACCGCTGGAGCTGGAGTGCCACCACCTTCTCAACAACCTTCCCCATAAAGGGAAGGTTGGAGACTGGACGATAGTTATTAAGCACGGCTGGGTCCAGGGAGGGCTTCTTGAGGAGGGGGCGCACGAGCGCTTCTTTATAGAGTGATGGAAAAACTCCCCTCCCCAAGGAAGCATTGGTAATCTCCTGGGCCCAGCTCCGTGTCACCTCCCTGCTGGCCGAAACCAACCAGGAGGGACACGGATCCAGTAAACAGGTGGTGGAACTCACAGCTCCAATGGCCTTGTCCACTTCATCAGGTGTCACCAGATCAAACTCTTCCCAGACAGGTGGACAAGTACGTGCCCCAGTCACCTCGACTGACTCGTTGTCAGTCGACTCTGTTTTACTTGGAGTCGAGGTCAGCCTGGATCTGAGCGACTTTATCAGCGAAAAACGTGTTAAAATCCTCAGCACTACTCTGCAAGGGCTCCCCAACTCCCCCCTGGTTAAGAAGGGAGCGGGTCACCCTAAACAGAGCGGCCGGGCGGGATTCCGCTGATGCAATCAAGGCGGCATGGTACGCGCATCTTGCCGCCTTGAGCGCCACTTTGTAAGTCTTAATAAAAGCTCTTACAAGTGTTCGATCGGATTCAGACCTACTCTTCCTCCATCGCTTCTCTAGACATCTCTTTTGGCGTTTCAACTCCCGGAGCTCCTCGTTGAACCATGGGGCTCTACGGGGTCTAACGCCACGGAGAGGTCACAAAGGCGCAATCCGCCGCAGCCCTGTTCCAGGCCTCTGTGAGAGACTCCGCCGAACTGTGGACGAGTGCCTCTGGAATAACCCCAAGCGCCATCTGAAAGCCCTCTGGGTCCATCAGGCGTCTGGGGCAGAACATCTTCATTGGTTCCGCCTCCCTGCGGGGGAGGATTGGAGCCAGGAAGTCAAGCCGTAGTAGAAAATGGTCTGACCATGACAAAGGCAATGCTTCTAAGCCCCTTAGTCTCAGACCATTACTCAGTTGCTCAGAAAGGAATACCATGTCAGGTGCATGCCCTCCCTCTTGAGTCGGACCCTGTACTACTTGAGTCAGGTCCACGGCTGTCATGGTGGCCATGAACTCCTGTGCCAACCCAGAGGTTTCGCCGAGTGATGGCAGGTTGAAGTCCCCCAGGACAATGAGTCCGGGGAACTCCACCGGCAACCCGACTACCTCCTCGAGTAGCACAGGCAGGGCCGCCGATACACGGGTACTACAGGGAGCGCGCTACCGGGCCCCGGGCAAATTGGGGCCCGCAGTCAGCGGCTCCTTGCACTGAGCTCCCGCTCGCAGCTGTCCCCTGGCTCCTGCTCGATGCCACGGTTTTCGGCGCTGTCCTGCTGGGCCCCAAAGACGGAAGGCAGGAAGAAGGAGAGCTCCATTCTTCTCGCCTTTTTCCCGCCTTCCGTCTTTGGGGCACAGCAGGACAGCGCCGAAAACCGCGGCATCGAGCAGAAGCCGGGGGACAGCTGCGAGCGGGAGCCCCAGGAGGGAAGTACCGGCAGCGCCCCGCCCAACTGAAGCTTCACTGGCGTCGGCGGCAAATGTCCTTTGTGGCCCGGTGGGAGGGGGGGCTGCAGCGGCCGCAGGCAGTCGCAGGGAGATGGCGGCGGCGAGAGGGAGCTCCAGCTGGGCTGGGGGTTCGGGGGGGCCATGAACGCCGCCGGGAGCCAATGGCTTCTTTTGGGCTTACTTGAATTCCTGCTGCTGGTAAGCGCGCGCGGGTGGCCGGGTGGGAAGGGTGAGGCGCGAGGGGGAGGCAAGTGGAGAAGCGGAGAGAGAGGCAAGTGGACCAAAAGAAAGAAAAGGGAAAGAGAGGGAGGGAAAGAGAAATGGAGAGGAAGGAAGGAGGGAGGGAGGGGAGGGAGGGAGAGAAGGAAGGAAGAGAAAGGAGGGTAGAAAGAGAGGGAGAGAGAGAGGAGAGAGAAAGGAAGAGGAGAGATAGAAAGGAAGAGAGAGAAAGAAAGAGGGATAGAAAGAGAGAGAGAGTGAGAGATGCTGTGAGCCTTTCTTTGAAGTTGCCTTTCTTTCTTTCTTTCTTTCTTTCTCTCTTTCTCTTTCTCTCTTTCTCTCTTGCTCTTTCATTCTTTTTTCTTTCTCTTGCTTTCTTTCTTTCTCTTGCTTTCTCTCCTTCCTTCCCTCCTTCCATTTCTTTCATTCCCCCTCTCTATTTTTATTTCTCTTTCATTCTTTCTTTCTCTCTTTCTTGCTTTCTTTCTTGCTCTTTTTCTTTCTCTCTTTTACCTTCCCTTCCTCTATTTCTTCTTTTCTTTCTCCTTCCTACCTTCTTCCCTCCCTCCCTTCAGTCCTTCCTCTCTTACTCTCCCCTTTCATAAGTTTCCTTGCTTCCTTCCTCTGTTCCTGTCCCTTCCCCCTTTCTTTCTTTCTTTCTTTCTTTCTTTCTTTCCTTCCTTCCTTCCTTCCCTCCATTTCTTGCTTTCCTTCTCCTTCCTCCCTTGTTTCCTCCCTCATTCCCTTCTTTCACTCCTTCTTCTCTTACTCTCCCCTTTCACACCTTTCCTTGCTTTCTTTGCACCCTTCCTCTGTTCCTGTCCCTTCCCTCTTTCCTTCCTTCCTTCCCACCCTCCGTCCATTCATTCACCCATTCCTCTCTTGATCGCCCCTTTTACCATTCCTTCCTTCCTTCCGATGTGGGCCTGGGCCAGCAGAGTAGTTTGCTTTTGCACCCCGTCTCGAGCTCCCTTGGTGCCAACCCGGCCCTCCCCACTTCAGAGAGAAGGGGGAGAAAGAGAGAGAGAGAAAGAGAAAGATAAAAAGAGAAAGATAGAGGGAGGGAGAGAAAGAGATAGAAAGAGACAAAGAGAGGGGGAGAGAAAGAGAGAGAGAAAGAGAGAAAGGGAGATAAAAGAGAAAAAAGAGAGAAAGAGAGATAAAAAGAGGAAGAGAAAGAGAGAGGGGGAGGGAGAGAAAGAGAAAGAAAGAGAGAAGGGGAGAGAGGGAGAGAAAGAGGTAGAGAAAGTGAAAGAGAGAGGGAGGGAGAGAAAGAGATAGAAAGAGAAAGAGAGAGGTTGGGAGAGAGAAAAAAGAGAGAAAGATATAAAGAGAAAGAGAGAGAAAGGGAGAGAAAAAGAGAAAAAGAAAGAAAAGTAGAGAGAGAAAGAGAGACAAAAAGAGAGGGAGAGAAAGAGAGAAAGAGAGAGAGAGAGATAGAAAAGCAGGTGGGGGGGCACACCTATTTTGCCAGCCCTCGGATGGGCCATAGGGATCCAGTGTATGTGGAGGGAGAGGTCCCCAGCTTCTGTTCTGCAGAGGGGAAGCCAAAGCCCCCGCATGGGTTATGCAGAGTGCCAGTGTTTGGGGCAAGGTGGGGGGTGGGGTCTTCCTTAACCCCCATTTCTTTGGTGGGGCTAAGAGGCCTGCCCAGCAGGGCTGATGTGTTGCGGAAGGTCTTGTCGAGGGAGACCAGTGGAGCCCCCCCCCGCTCCCATCCCCAGGGAAGGGGGTTCTGGCATCACTGCCACTGGCTTTGGAAAGAAGCCCCTGGCCTCTTCAGGGGGTGGAGGGAGGGGTCCATAGCACAGGGCTGGACAATGGCTGAAGACAGTTGACTGCAGCTTTCAGAATTCCTCAGCCAGGAATATGAAGAAGACAGTTTGAAAATTTAAAAGGGAAGGAAGGAAGGAAGGAAGGAAGGAGGGAGGGAGGGAGGAGGGAGGGAAAAGAAAAAGAAGAGAAAAAAGGAAAGAAATAAAAAGAAGAAAGAAAGAAAGAGGAAGGAAGGAAGGAAGGAAGGGGAAAAAAAACCAAAAGAGAAAAAAGAAAGAAAAAGGGAAGGAAGGAAGGAAGGAAGGAAGGAAGGAAGAAGGGAGGGGGGCCCCAGACACTTAGGCTGTATGGGGCCCCAAAATTCCTGATGGCGGCCCTGAGCACAGGCAGGGCTTTTGACACGCAGGTGGGAGGCAGGTACGTGAGAAATAAGCCCACCTGAACCCCTAAGTCCAACTTCATCAAGAGAGACTCGCAACCCGCAATTTCCGGAGCAATGAGTCCACGCAGGCAAAGGCTCTCCCTGGCTACAATAGCCACTCCCCCCCCTTCCCTGGAGTCGAGGTTGATGCCATATCTGAAACCCGGCTGGGCAAATTTCAGAGAGAGGAACACCTCCCTCTGGGCCCAGCCAGGTTTTAGTAATACATGCCAGGTCGGCCTCCTCATCCAGGATCAAATCCCGGATGAGGAGAGCTTTATTTACCACCGATCTGGCATTCAGCAGCAGCAACCTGAGCTCAGGGCCAGAGTTACACTCACCACCAGTACCCAAGATTGGGCTCACAGAGCCAGAACAAGGGACCGTTATTAAGCAACGAGGGGGTTAAGTTATTTGCAATAAGTTTCAATTTCTTCCTTAGCTCCGGTTTACATTTCTTTACATACAAAAAGTGATTGGAATTTATTTTTCACATTGTCGTCATAAATTCTACTCAAGATATAATTTTTCACCTTATTCCATCGTGCCATCAGCTTCTCCAATTTATTTTCATCAAAGTTATTTAATCTTATTTCCATAATTTCGAAGTGGATGTGGTCCACCATGTACCAGTACCAATTCTGGATTGTCCATTTATTGCTATTCTTCCACCCCAATACCACTACTGCTTGAGCGCTTTCCAAAGCTGCTGTTTTGATTTCTTTAAATTCTCGTAATTCCCCATATTTAACTAGTATTGCTAATTCATTTGTAATTATCCAATTAAAGTTTAGCATATTATTTATTTCATTCTGTACTTCCTTCCAAAATTTTTGAACTTCAACACATTCCCAGAGCATATGCATAAAATCTCCTTTTATTTGGCAACCATGCCAGCAATTTCCTTTCCCTTTCCTCTGGAAGTGTGCTAGTTTTACTGGCGTGAAATACCATTTATGTAAAATTTTCCTTCTCATCTCTCTAATTCTTGTATTCTTTATCTTATGTATATTTTCTACTACGTCTTCCATCTCACTTTCATTAATCCGTAATTCATTCTGCCATTATCTTGTTAGGCCTTTAATCACTTCCTCTTCCCCTTGTAATAAGATGCCATAAATATTACTAGCCTGTCCTTTTGAATCATTAATCTTTTCTTTCAATATTTTCTCTAGGCAGTTTTCTTCTCTCAAAAATGCTTCTTTATTCTCACTTTTATTCAAATATTTACATATTGCATTAATCTGCAACCATTTTTGTTGGCCCAACCACCATTCGAAGCGAGTTCTATTAACTCTTCCGTCTGTCTCATATAATTGTTCTATTCTCATTATACTTTTATCCTTTAATTCCTTTTCTTTATATATAATACTTCATGTCTATTCTCTTCAATATGTATTGTGTATTGGACAAAACAAACAAACAAACAAACAAACAAACAAACAAACAAACAAACAAAAACAGTGCCCATTCAATGTTCTTCTAATCAGGAGTAACTTCAGTGGCAATTGCTCTCCGATAAAGAGTGTAACATTTCTCCATTTACAAATATTATTTCTGTTACCTGAGAAATCTAAACTTTATTTCAGACCACTTAAAAGCAATGTTTTTATATTAAGGGTTTAAAATTGTTTTTAAGTATTGGATTTGTACTGTTTCTTGTGAGCAGCTCCTAGTCTTCGGACAGGGGCAGCATACAAATCTAATAAATGAATGAATGAATGAATGAATGAATGAATGAATGAATGAATGAATGAATAAATGTAAAAAGCAAACGTTGCAAGACACACTTGCAAAAAGACTGAACTCACAGGCTCCCGTTTGTGTGGCGTGAGCTCCTTCTCTAAGCCACTGCACCATTCCTTCCCAGCACCTTCCAACAATGAAAGTCAATGTGGGAAGCCAGATTTGTTTAATGATCATATGATTCACTTAACAACTGCAGTAAAAATGTTGCGAAATCAGATGCTAATCATTTAACAACCATCTTGAAGTAGACCCAGAGACAGGGTTTGAGCAATCGGTACTTTTATTCAGCTCAGAGAATAAGTGACAGCTCAGTAAGGTAAAGTGACGATTCAGCGAGTACCGACTGGCTCTGCAGGGAGAAGCCGCTTCTTTTATACTTTTGCGGTTCCCGCCAAAGCGAGAGCCGGCCGCGTCTGAGCCAATCAGGAGCGACTTCCTGCTTGGGCTCAGACAGCGCTGGAAAAGAGGAACAAACTATTTACAGCGTTACAAGGTAGCCATTTCAGGATACAACACCCCTCCCCTCATAGTTGGACCCATCCATCAAGAAAGCCACGTGACGAAGTCGTCCAATCGGTGAGGCCTTCGAGACTCTCGCGCTGACCTGCGCAGTCCATTTTCTCCTTCGCCACTGACTGTGGAGGATGGCTCGCCGCTGTTCTCCCGGTGCGGCGGACTAGGCCTGGCGGGCCCAACGAAGGCCTCGGAGGACGAGGATGGCTCGGCGTCGCTGGATGGTTCCCCCTGGCCCGATAAGTCTCTCTGCGTGTTTCTTAGTTCGGGCAATGTATAAAAGTCTGTTGAGGGGGGAGAGTCCGAGTCAGCGGGTTGTTGTAATTGGTTTTCAGTTCGTTTCCGAATGTGGTCTATGTGTCGTTTCCACAAACGACCATCCTCCAGTTTAACAATATAAGTCTTGGGTGCATTTTGCTTAACAATAATTCCCTTCATCCAGTTTACATTTCCATCAAAGCATTTTACATATACATTTTGACCCAAATACATTTCTCTTTCTGGTTTTATGCACATTTGGTTATTATTCCAACAGAACCTTGGGTTTAACCTGTCTAGTGGTGACCTCAACTTTCTCCCCATCAATAACTCTGCAGGGCTTACATGTGTGTGCGAGTTAGGGGTAATGTGCTGGGTTAATAAGAATTGGTCCAAGTTCTGTTGCACATCTCCAGGGCCTGACCTGTGCAATGCCTCTTTTGCCACCCTTACGTAACGTTCTGCCAACCCGTTAGCCCAGGGCGAGTAAGGCGAGATGAGGGCATGTCTGACCCCCAGGCCATCTAGAAATAATTCGAATTGCCTGGCTGTTAGTTGTGGTCCATTGTCAGACACCAATAGATCAGGGCAACCATGGGATGCAAACAGTCTGCTCAATACCTTGATAGTGGCACTTGTGGTTATGTTGTTCATTGCTATTATTTCCAACCATTTGGAGAAAGCATCAACCACTATTAGGAAATACTGAGACCCCACTGGGCCAGCAAAATCAATGTGGATCCTAGACCAAGGGCCAGCAGGCTGTTCCCACTCAGCCGGAGTTGTTTTGGGGGGATTGGGCCTAGACTCTTGGCACGGGTCACACTTTGAAACCCAACTTTCAATATCAGCATCAAGCCCTGGCCACCATAAATGCCCCCTTGCTAGGCTCTTCATCCTGACAATCCCAGGATGGCCCACGTGTAACATTCTGAGTACCTTTTCCCTTAGGCGTTTGGGGATGATCACTCTATCCCCCCACAGCAAACAACCTTTTACATATGACAATTCAAGCCTTTTGTTCTTAAAATCACACAATTCAGGTTTAACAATATCATTTTGCCATCCCTTTAGAACACAGTTCACTACTTGTTTCAGGATTTGGTCTTGCTGCGTGTGTGCAGCTACCTCTTTTGCTGTGGTTAGTGGGTTTTCCTCGAGTTCTATCATTAGCACGTCTGTGGTTGGAACAGGGTCTTCTACCAAGTCTGCTATGGGGCATCTGCTGAGGCCGTCTGCATGATTGATTTCCTTCCCCCCCTTGTGGGTGAGCTCATACTGATACCCAGAGAGGAAAAGGGCCCATCTGATTAGTCTTGGAGACATAAAAGGTGGAGTGGGCTTGTTGGGGGCTAGCAGGCCTAGTAGGGGTTTGTGGTCAGTGACTAGCTCAAAATTTCTTCCAAAAATGTAATTGTGAAACTTCTTTACCCCTGCCACTAATGCCAGAGCCTCCTTGTCTAACTGGCTATAATTTCTCTCCGTGCTGGTCATGGTTCTTGAAAAAAATGCTATTGGGGCCTCTGTCTGATTAGGTAGAACGTGAGCTAGGACTCCTCCTATGCCGTACGGCGAAGCGTCGCACGTGAGCCTAATGGGTAGTGAGGCACTATATTGGACTACTACACTTTTAGAAGTTAGTAAATTTTTTATTTGAGCAAAGGCTTCACGTTCAATTTTCCCCCATGTCCAGCGGGCTTCCTTCTGGAGTAAACGATGGAGAGGCTCTGCTACTGTTGCCTTCTGCTTTAAAAAAACGGAATAAAAATTAAGGAGGCCCAAAAATGCTTGCAACTCACTCTTATCTCGTGGCTCTGGGGCTTCTCTAATTGCTCTCAGCTTCTCAGTTGTGGGGTGGATACCTTCCTTATCTATTTTATATCCTAGGAATTCAATACTGTTAGTTCCCCAGACACATTTATCAGGCTTGATTCGTAACCCTTTGTCCTGTAGCCTCTTAAGTACTTCCCTTATTCTTTTGTTCACTTGTTCCTGGTTTTCCCCTGCAATTAAGATGTCATCAAAATATGGGATGGCCCCATTTACCCCTGACAATAGGCGTTCCATGATGCTCTGGAATATCCCTGGGGCTATGCTCACCCCAAACTGTAACCTCGTGCATTTGAAAGCCCCCCTGTGCGTTACAATTGTTTGAGCGTTTGCTGTTTGTTCATCGACCGGAAGTTGCTGGTAAGCCTGCGCCAGGTCGATCTTTGCGAACCTTTTCCCCTCCCCCAGGGAGTGTAAGAGTTGTTGCACAACCGGAATGGGGTAGGGGTGGTGTTGGAGTGCCTTATTCAGGGTTGATTTGTAATCAGCGCAAACTCTTAAGGAGCCATCTGGCTTCAGGGGTGTCACTATGGGAGTTTCCCATGGCCCCTGTTCCACAGGGACCAAGATACCTTGACTAATGAGTTTGTCCAGCTGTAAGTCTAGCTTGGGGAGAAGCGGGAGGGGAACCCTGCGAGGTTTCAGTCTAACTGGTGGGACCTTGGGGTCAATAGAGAAAGATATGGGGGTTCCCTTATACAATCCTAAGGTGGGGCTGAACACTTCAGGGAACTCTTTCACAAAGTTAGGCATAATATCACAGTTTACATTACACACACCCGAAATTTCAATCCCCAACGGTTCCATCCATGCTAGCCCTAGCAGGGAGTGTTTGGCCCCCGTCACAATAAGCATGGGAAGGGTACATTTGACATTCTTAAATACAATAGGTACATTTGCAGTTCCCAGGACCGAGATTACCCCCCCTTGGAAGTCTCTGATCACCAAAGAGGTTTGAATTAGGTCAGCCTCAGACACATTAGGCATATATAGCTTAAATTTTTCCCAGGGCATGATGGTATATCTCGAACCCGTATCTAGCTCCATTGAGCAAGGCTGGTTATTTAGCAACAACGAGATAACAATTTTAGCCCCCTTCTTGGTTGCCGTGTTATTCACGGAATATTGAGAGTTACCTCTATTGTAGTCTCGGTTAGCGGTGGGGTAATTCCTTTGACCCGAGATGCGGAACGGTCTCCTTTCTCGCGATTGGGGGGGGTGGTTTTGGGGTCGCTGGTATTGTTGTGTGGCAAAAGTTTCTTCTGGTGCCGTTGCCCTGCATGCGATGGCGATGTGGCCTCTCCGGTTGCAACGGCGGCAAGTGGTGTCGCGGAACGGGCATCGATGGCGCTGGTGATTTCCCCGGCAGCCCGCGCAGGGGGCTGGATGAGTAGCTCTAGGGTGTCTCGGTTGGTCTTGCAGGAGGAGGCAGTCGTCTCCGTTGCTAGTTAGCTGGCCGCGGACGTCTGTTCCCATGGCGCTGGGAGACTCGGCGTCGATTTTGGCAATGGTTTCTCGCCTTCCGTGCTCTTTTAATTCTCTTGCCGCTGCGTCGGCTGCTTCCGCGGTTTGCGCTAATTTGATTACGGTTTGTAGAGTCGGCTCATCTTCGGTGAGGAGTTTACTTCTCACTGTGTGGTTCTTCATGCCGAAAATCAAGGCGTCGGTGAGGCGAGCTTCCGGATCTTGAAACTTGCATTGAGCGAGTACCGTTCGAAGCCGCGTTGTGAATTGGCTTATCGACTCGGTTTCTCTCTGAGCCATCATGTGAAATTGATGCCGGTAAACCACGGCTGGTCTGGTTGGTTTAAAATGGCTCGCTAGTTTCTGTTGAAGGACGTCCCACGCTGTGGCTCTTGCTTGTTCTGGTTCGGTGAGAGTTTGGGCAAGTCTACGGATCTCTGCGCCGCAGTAGTTTAGAAAAATAGCCCGTCTGCGATCGGCTCCGGCGTCCTGCATTCCCGCCGCCTCGAGGAATATCTCGAAGGTGGCCATGTACTCGTCCCAAGTCATTTTCTCGGCATCGAAAAGTTCTGGAGCCTGGCCGATCTGGATTTTGTCCATGTTGCACGCGAAGTTCTTCCGTTCGTTCGTCGCCAGTGAAGTAGACCCAGAGACAGGGTTTGAGCAATCGGTACTTTTATTCAGCTCAGAGAATAAGTGACAGCTCAGTAAGGTAAAGTGACGATTCAGCGAGTACCGACTGGCTCTGCAGGGAGAAGCCGCTTCTTTTATACTTTTGCGGTTCCCGCCAAAGCGAGAGCCGGCCGCGTCTGAGCCAATCAGGAGCGACTTCCTGCTTGGGCTCAGACAGCGCTGGAAAAGAGGAACAAACTATTTACAGCGTTACAAGGTAGCCATTTCAGGATACAACACATCTCTCATAGACTAGACTAGACCAGACCAGACCAGACCAGAACAGAACAGAACAGAACAGAATATATTTATATTGGGAAAGTGTGATTGGACACACAAGGAATTTCTCTTGGTGCATACAGCGACAAAAGTTCCAATCTGAATTGTGATTGTAAGTGGAAGATGTGATTCTCTTAACAACAGTGATTCATTTAATAATTGTGGCAAATTAAAATGTAAAATTGGGCCACCTGTTGGACAACCACCTTGTTTAATAACAGAAATTCTGGTCATAAATTGTGGTCATACATAAATCAAGGTCTACCTGTATCGTTCAGACTTGTGGCTTTATTTCCATTTCTATCTCTATGGCAGTGTTTCCCAACCTTGGCAACTTGGAGATATTTGGACTTCAACTCTCAGAATTTCCCAGCCACCATTCGCTGGCTGGGGAATTCTGGGAGTTGAAGTCCAAATATCTTCAAGTTGCCAAGGTTGGGAAACACTGCTCTATGGGATGGATTTTTGCAATACAAATAAAATGCTTAGGATATCTAACCTAAGTCTTGGCGGGAACATTCAGCAGGTTACATATTATGTAAAATTTTGGGGTCAGTAATAAAAGACAGAAAAGATAAATAGCAAAGCAGATTACACCACTGTTTCTCAAACATGGCAGCTTTAAGTTGTGTGGACTTCAACTCCCAGAATTGCCCATGCTGGCTAGGGAATTCTGGGAGTTGAAGTCCACACATCTTAAAAGTTGCCATGTTTGAGGACCACCGAATTATAGGAATGTTATATGTTCTCAAGATTGTAATAAACAGTATGTTTTGACAGAGGTCTTGCCTTTGGAAGTCTGTATTTCTCTCGCAAGTGGACCCGCAAAACAGCTCGTCCAGCCTTCTTTTGTGCATACTCTGCATCTCTTTCCATCCTGAAGGCACAAAGGGGAGGTTTTGTTAGAATCAACCAAACATCTCCAGCTAAATATCAGGCTGTGGGTCGCTCTTAAGGAGCATCCGGAAGCAACTTCTGGATTCATTCATCTTTTTAGAACAGAGGTGGCAAACTCTATTTCATTGAGGGCCGCATTGGGGTTGTGTTTGACCTCGGAGGGGGTGTGGCCAGGAGGCGTGGCCTGCATGATAGAAACATAGAAACATAGAAGTCTGACGGCAGAAAAAGACCTCATGGTCCATCTAGTCTGCCCTTATACTATTTTCTGTATTTTACCTTAGGATGGATATATGTTTATCCCAGGCATGTTTAAATTCAGTTACTGTGGATTTATCTACCACGTCTGCTGGAAGTTTGTTCCAAGGATCTACTACTCTTTCAGTCAAATAATATTTTCTCATGTTGCTTTTGATCTTTCCCCCAACTAACTTCAGATTGTGTCCCCTTGTTCTTGTGTTCACTTTCCTATTAAAAACACTTCCCTCCTGGACCTTATTTAACCTTTTAACATATTTAAATGTTTCGATCATGTCCCCCCTTTTCCTTCTGTCCTCTAGACTATACAGATTGGGTTCATTAAATCTTTCCTGATACGTTTTATGCTTAAGACCTTCCACCATTCTTGTAGCCCGTCTTTGGACCCGTTCAATTTTGTCAATATCTTTTTGTAGGTGAGGTCTCCAGAACTGAACACAGTATTCCAAATGTGGTCTCACCAGCACTCTATATATGATGTCACTGGAGATGTCACATAGTGGCCCAACATGGAGCTCGGAGGGACCATGTGAGCTCTGTTTTCAGCTAGGACAGCCTCCTGCAACCCTCTGCCAGTAAAAATGGAGCTCAGGGAGATGGCACACGGCCCTTGTGAACTCTGTTTTTGGCTAGGACAGCCTCCTGCAACCGTTCGTCGTCGAAAATGGAGCTCAGGCCGGTCCTTTGCTATTTCTTGGGTGGCCCCGTGGGCTACATCTAATCATCCATAACAGAGGGATACAATCTAGGACTAAGGAGGTACTGATACCACTTTATAATGCCCTTGTCAGACCACATCTAGAGTTCTGCATTTAATTTTGGACTCTACACTACAAAAAAGACATTGAAACTCTGGAAAAAGTACAGAAGAGGGCAACCAGAATGATAATGGGACTGGAAACCAAAACATACGAGGAAAGACTGCAGGAACTGGGCATGGATAGTCTAGTGAAGAGGAGGTCCAGGGGGGGACATGATAGCAGTCTTCAAATACTTGAGGGGCTGTCACAGTGAGGAGGGGTGTCACACTGTTTTCCAAAGCACCAGAGGGCCAGACAAGGAGCAACGGATGGAAGCTGACCAAGGAAAGATTCAACCTTTCTGAAGAACTTTCTGACAGTGAGAGCGATCAACTGGTGGAATGGCCTGCTTGTGAACTCCCCAACACTGGAGACCTTCAAGAAGAGACTGGACTACCATATGTCTGGGATGATATAGGGTCTCCTGCACCAGCAGGAGGTTGGACTAGAAGACCCACAGGGTCCCTTCCAACACAAACTATAAATAAATAAATAAATAAAAATAAATCCTGCAGGCCGGCTCTGGCCACTTGGCCCTGAATTAGATATGCCTCAATAGAAGAACTCTCAAAATCAAAATTATTTATTTATATTGACTAATATGGCTGCCTACACTTCATGTTGAGTGGAGTTAGTTATCCAGTTTTGAATCCATCTGGAAATGTTGCTGTCCATCCCACGTTTTTCTACTTTATTTAGTAGTAGGTTATGGTCTAATTTGTCAAAAGCCTTACTGAAGTCCAAGTAAACCACATTGACAGCATTCCCCTGATCCACTAATTTTGTCACTTTGTCGAAGAGTGCTATAAGATTAGTCTGGCATGATCTGTTTTTGACAAACCCATGTTGGCTTTTGTTTATTACTTTGTTTGCTCCTAGGTGTTTGTTGACTCCTTACTTGCATAGTTCCCTCTAAGCTGAGCAGTGAGCAATCGCTCACTTAAAAATCATCATCAACTCAGAGTTTTCCAAACCTGCCCAGAAGCTGAGAGGGAAAGAGTGAGAGGGAAGGAGAGAGAGAGGAAGAGAGAGAAACAGATAGAAAAAAGAGAGGAAGGAAAAGAGAAAGAAAAAGAATGGGAGTAAGGAAGAGAGAAAGAAAATCAAAATCTAGTTTGAAACTAGCTCAACTATTTAAGTGGCATTTTGATATTGATAGAGTTGCCCTATTATGAGCTCACTGTTATAGACACACAGTACAGTACAGTATTTTATTTTGAAATTCTCTGAGGCAAAACAGGGTGGGTTTTTTATTTGTTTGCTTGTTTGTTCATTTATTTATTATTTCTGTGCCGCCCAGTCCCGAAGGGACTGCCACTCAGACACTATACTTTTCCGCCCACCCCCCAAAAAAATTAGAGGGAACACTGCTTACTTGATTATCTTTTCCAAAATCTTCCCTGGCATTGAAGCCAGGGTAATAGATCTGTAGTTTCTGTGGATCTGTTTTTTTTAATATAATTTGAATGGATTCCACCTCATTCAAAAGCCATGACTAAAAGGTATCTTCCTTAAATGTAGTGTAGAAAGACAGCTGTCTTAGTTTACGATAGCCAAAAATCAGGAGCCTGGTAGCATCTTTTCAGATTAATCAATTTTATTTTGATTAATCTTGACTCCCTCAACTTCTGATCGTTAAAATCAAATAGCCCTAGTAGAAACCAAGTAACTTCATTAAAAGTATTGAATGAATCCAGATCATGAAAGATCTGGACATATTTTTCATTTTCCCATGAAAGAAAGAGAATTCCTTTAAAATTTTATGTGGCTTGAGGTTTTGTGCAGAGGACCACTACTAAATATAACCCCGGAGAGTCAAATTCCATAGAACATTAACCTCTCACCTCTAATCACCTTACAGTGTAGCTTTAGCTAAGCATTATGTAATTGATCATTAGTGAAATGGTCCCAGGACTTGAAATTCAATTATTTTTGTAGCTATAATAGTAGTAGCGATATGCTTTCATTTCATTTCCTATGGTTGAGTACTAATACTAGTATTACTACTAACAGTATATTGATTTTGCACATTTCATAAAAACACTAATTGGTATTTAAAATGTTAATTTTGTAGATAGCTTCCTATGTCATTATATAAATATCAGAGTAAACATATTTTTTAAGGAAGAGCACAGTACTTTTAAACTTTAAGAGGCAGATGCATATTACCTTTGCCATTTAGTTTAGATTAGATTAACAGAGTTGGAAGGGACCTTGTAGGTCATCTAGTCCAACCCCCCCTCCCACATACATCCAAGCAGGAGACAATACAGTGTTCCCTCGATTTTCACGGGTTTGAATTTAGCGAAACCACGGTTTTTCAAAAATATTAATTAAAAAATACTTGCAGTTTTTTCCCCTAGACCATGGATTTTCCCACCCGATGACGTCATATGTCATCACCAAACTTCCGTTCACCTTTAATAAATATTTTTTAAATAAACTTTAATAAATAAAATGATGAATAATAATCTAAATGGTTGCTAAGGGAACGGAAAATTGTAATTTAGGGTTTTAAAGTGTTAAGGGAAGGCTTGTGATACCGTTCATAACCAAAAATAGTGTATTTACTTCCGCATTTCTACTTTGTGGAAATTCGACATTTGCGGGCAGTCTCGGAATGTATTCCCTATGAAAAGTGAGGGAACACTGTACACCATTTTTGACAAACGGCAGTCTAATTTCTTCTCGAAAGTCTCCAGTGATAAAGCTCACAGAACTTCTGAAGGCATAGAAACATAGAAACATAGAAGACTGACGGCAGAAAAAGACCTCATGGTCCATCTAGTCTGCCCTTATACTATTTCCTGTATTTTATCTTACAATGGATATATGTTTATCCCAGGCGTGTTTAAATTCAGTTACTGTGGATGTACCACGTCTGCTGGAAGTTTGTTCCAAGCATCTACTACTCTTTCAGTAAAATAATATTTTCTCATGTTGCTTTTGATCTTTCCCCCAACTAACTTCAGATTGTGTCTCCTCGTTCTTGTGTTCACATTCCTATTAAAAACACTTCCCTCCTGGACCTTATTTAACCCTTTAACATATTTAAATGTTTCGATCATGTCCCCCCGTTTCCTTCTGTCCTCCAGACTATACAGATTGAGTTCATTAAGGCAATAATAAATAATAATAATAATAATAATAATAATAATAATAATAATATATTAGATTTGTATGCCGCCCCTCTCCGAAGACTCGGGGCGGCTCACAACACGATAAAAACAGTATTATACAGGCACAAATCTAATATTAAAAAAAACTAAAAACCCTATCATAATTAAAAACCAAACAGCACATACATACCAAACATAAAGTATAATAAGCCTGGGGGAAAGGTGTCTCAAATCCCCCATGCCTGGCGGTATAGGTGGGTCTTAAGTAGTTGACGAAAGACAAGGAGGGTGGGAGCAATTCTAATCTCCGGGGGGAGTTGATTCCAGAGGGCCGGGGCCGCCACAGAGAAGGCTCTTCCCCTGGGGCCCGCCAGATGACATTGTTTTGTCGACGGGACCCGGAGAAGGCCAACTCTGTGGGACCTTATTGGCCACTGGGATTCGTGCGGTAGCAGGCAGTTCCGGAGGTATTCTGGTCCAATGCAAGCTATTCTGTTGGTTGACTATTCTCACTGTCAGTAAATTTCTCCTTATTCCTAGGTTGAATCTCTCCTTGATCAGTTTCCATCCATTATTCCTTGTCTGGCCTTCAGGTGCTTGGAGAAATTGCTTGACCCCGTCTCCTTCAAATATTGAAACACTGCTATCATGTCTCCCCTGATCCTTTTCTTCACTAGAGTAGCCAAGCCCAATTCCTGCAACCGTTTATCGTATGTTATAGTCTCAATTATCTTGGTTGCTCTTCTCTGCACTTTTGTTTCAAAATAGAGCAAATCTAACTTAACTAGCTCCCACAAAGCAATTTTTAAAAATTTCAATCAATGCAGGAAAAGAAAAATTCTTAACAGTGTTTTGATTCAGACGAGCTCTAAGGAAATCTATGAAATTCCGAAGCTTGTAACTGTGATTACATTTGGGAAATATATCGGGTACATTATGTATTTCTCTTTCTCCAACCTAGAAATCTGGAGGAAGAGGAACATTCAAAGGAAAAGGTCCCATTTCAGTGGTGATTCTATTAAAAGCATCGGGAGACTAAGTAGTGGTACAGCCTAAAACACAAGCATTAAAGTACAGCATTAAAGTACATCAGTATAGTCTGGAGGACAGAAGAAAAAGGGGGGACATGATCGAAACATTTAAATATGTCAAAGGGTTAAATAAGGTTCAGGAGGGAAGGAAAGTGAACACAAGAACAAGGGGACACAATCTGAAATTAGTTGGGGGAAAGATCAAAAGCAACATGAGAAAATATTATTTTACTGAAAGAGTAGTAGATCCTTGGAACAAACTTCCAGCAGACGTGGTTGGTAAATCCACAGTAACTGAATTTAAACATACAGCCTAAGATAAAATACAGGAAATAGTATAAGGGCAGACTAGATGTACCATGAGGTCTTTTTCTGCCGTCAATCTTCTATGTTTCTATGGTTCTATTAAAGTAAACCGCACCAAACTTGATTGCAGGAAATATAACTTCAGCAACAGTGGTCAATGCCTGGATTGCAGTACCTGAATCTGTGGTTTCTTCCCCAATACCCTCTCCCCCAACTTTAATCTTAGACTATCTACAGTTAAACATAGAAACATAGAAGATTGACGGCAGAAAAAGACCTCATGGTCCATCTAGTCTGCCCTTATAGTATTTCCTGTATTTTATTTTAGGATGGATATATGTTTATCCCAGGCATGTTTAAATTCGGTTACTGTGGATTTACCAACCACGTCTGCTGGAAGTTTGTTCCAAGCATCTACTATTCTTTCAGTCAAATAATATTTTCTCACGTTGCTTCTGATCTTTCCCCCAACTAACCTCAGATTGTGCCCCCTTGTTCTTGTGTTCACTTTCCTATTAAAAACACTTCCCATCTGAACCTTATTTAACCTTTTAACATATTTAAATGTTTTGATCATGTCCCCCCCTTTCCCTTCTGTCCTCCAGACTATACAGATGGAGTTCATTAAGTCTTTCCTGATAGGTTTTATGCTTAAGACCTTCCACCATTTTTAGACCCGTTTAATTGACCTCACTCCATTCCTAAGAGATCTGTAATGGGCGTGTATAAGCACACTATCATGCTTACTGTCCTAATGTTCCCTTTTATAGAATAGAATAGAGTAGAATTGGCCAAGTGTGATTGGACACACAAGGAATTTGTCTTGGTGCGTATCCATTTCATGTATTAATAACCATGTTTATCCCTATATCTAATACATGCTTGACTAAACAAACAAACAAACAAATAAATAATAAATAATTTTTTTAAAAAAATTAAAGCATCTGCCTCCCTTGATCTCTAGTCTTGTGAATTTAGCAATCTAAATCAGTTTACACACTGAAAACATAGAGAATGTGTTACTTACTTCTCCTCTATCACCTGCTTTTGATATTCTTCAAATTCTTCCCTGGTCATTCCTGCTGCAGCCGCTGGGTCAGCAGGGGCTTCCTCTTTCTTTTCTTCGCCCCCTCCAGAAAGCCCCAGGTTTTTCACCTGGTTACTCAACATGCTTTTCATCAGGAAAGCCATGGTCTCCCCTTTTGCTTTTCACCTTGCCGAGTAGAGGTGAAAAAACCCCAAATGCGCCACGCCACCAGGAAACCCACAGCCCGAAGGGAAAAAGAACGGACCAATCAACAAATGAAATTTCACCAGCCCCGAACAAGCTCTTCTAGGGCACAGCATTAAGGGAAAACTCTGTGCCAGAAACAGTTCGTCAACTTTAATCTGGATTAAGGCGGTGTGTACTCCTTAGCCGCCCGAGGCAGATGGTTCAGATTACCAGGTGGGGAGGGACGCAAACATCATTAGATTTCGTATTTACTTTTTTGTATTAATGCCTTAATCTAATTTTTTATTCTTTCAAGAGACGCGGAGCATCGGTTGGGCCGGAGATGGGGGAGAAAGAGGGATGGGAAATAATAGAGATCTAATTTGTTTTTCCTTTGTTCACATACATTCAGGCATAAAATAAGCCACTAATAGCTCTATTGTTTGAATTCTAATAGCTGGACTTGACTGATTGTGTGAATTTTGTGGAGCAGGTCAACAATAAATCAGATTAGAAAGATCCAAAAGATTTTACTGGTTTTGGAGGGAGCAGCAAGATCCTTCTTTAAATGACGACCAATCCTTTTATTCATGGATATTTTATCCACTGGCATTAAGTCCCTCCAGTATATTTTTTCCAGACTTTGGTGATTATAATTTTATGGCAGAGCACAACATTCTGTCTCTCTCTACAGTTGTGGTCTCTAAAGATTTAGCACATTTTAGTGATTTGTTAATGACAGCTATGAATCTCTCTGGAGGTTTTACTACAATAACTTCTAGGTTACTATTATTTTCCAGGTCAAATCAAGAGTTTTATCCTCTCAAACGGCTGTGTTTTTGAGACCTATTGATCCACAAGCTAGCCCAGGGGTGGGCAATTAATTTTGCCATAGGGCCGCATGAGAAATTGGGATGTTTTAGAGGGCCAGACTAATATAATTAACTCAGTTCTACCCCATATTGTATACAGTGGTCCCCCGATTATTGCGAGGGTTCCGTTCCAGGACCCCTCGCAATGATCGGTTTTTCGCGAAGTAGCGGTGCGGAAGTAAAAACACCATCTGTGCATGCGCAGATGGTGTTTTTACTTCCGCCGCAGCAGCGAGGAGCCGAAGATTGGGGTTTCCCCGCCGCCCACGCAAACTCCTCGCTGCTGCCGCGCCCGCCGCTTGTCTTGTCTGCCGCCTGCCTGCCCACGCGCCCGCCGCTCGCCCGCCCTTCGCCCGCCCACGCCGTTCGCTCACGCCGCTTCCCAGCTGAGTCCTGAAGCCAAACGCGGATGGCGTGGGCGGGCGAAGGGCGGGCGAGCGGCAGCGAGGAGTTTGCGTGGGCGGTGGGGAAACCGCAGCGCCGCTTCCCAGCTGAGTCCTGAAGCCAAACGCGGAAGTTCGCCTTTGCCTTCTGGCTTCAGGACTCAGCTGGGAAGCGGCGCGAGCTAACGGCGTGGGCGGGCGAAGGGCGGGCGAGCGGGCAGGCAGGCGGCGGACAAGCGGCGGGTGGACAAGACAAGCGGCGGGCCCGGCAGCAGCGAGGAGTTTGCGTGGGCGGTGGGGAAACTCCTCGCTGATGCCCGCCGCTCGCCCTCCCGCCAGCAAGAGGGGGAAGACCCAGGGAAGCCGCCCAGCAGCTGATCTGCCCGGCGCCATCTACGCATGCGTGGCCATAGAAAAAAGGGCGCGCATGCGCAGATGGTGTTTTTACTTCCGGGTTGAAAAATCGCCATATAGCTGTTCGCAATGATCGGGATCGCGATACCCGGGGGATCACTGTATTATTTTATTTTTTATTTATTCAATTTTTATGCTGCCCTTCTCCTTAGACTCAGGGCAGCTTACAACATGTTAGCAATAGCACTTTTTAACAGAGCCAGCATATTGCCCCCACAATCCGGGTCCTCATTTTACCCATCTGGGAAGGATGGAAGGCTGAGTCAACCTTGAGCCGGTGATGAGATTTGAATCGCTGACCTACAGATCTAGTCAGCTTCAGTGGCCTGCAGTACTGCACTCTACCTGCTGCGCCATCCCGTTGCTTCTGATCTTTCCAACTAACTTCAGATTGTCCCCCCTTGTCCTTGTGTTCACTTTCCTATTAAAAAACACTTCCCTCCTGAACCTTATTTAACCCTTTAACATATTTAAATGTTTCGATCATGTCCCCTCTTTCTCCAGACTATACAGATTGACTTCGTTCAGTCTTTCCTGATAATTTTTATGCTTAAGATTTTCCACCATTTTTGCAGCCCGTCTTTGGACCCGTTAAATTTTATCAATATCTTTTTGTAGTTGAGTCTCCAGAACTGAACACAGTATTGTGGTCTCACCGGACATATACAGTTCCTGCAACCATTCATGTTTTAGCTTCTAGTCCCCTAATCATCTTTGTTGCTCTTCTCTGCACTCTTTCTGTTCTGCCGGGCTCTCTAGTATGAGCCTCCCGAAATTTCATGGGTACAAATTTCAGACACACACACATTTGAAAATTCAAAACAATGTCCTTTATCACAAAATTCAAAAGAAACAAAGCACCCTTTTTGTATTGCAAACAGCATTCAGCCCAAAACAACCTTGTAGGCTGTATAATTCCCTTAATCAGTCCTTAAGTACTTAGTTAGCTGTGAAGAAGCGTCACAGCCCTTCTTCTTCCAATGAAGTGAGATACACACACTTTGCTCTGCTTTGGTTTCAAAGGCGTGAAAAATCAACAAAGTCTGGAAAATAGCAAGGCACAGTCCTGAAGACCTGCGATCAGATAATCTTCACAACGGCCAAACCAACACGCTGCTATTTATATCAGCAGCACTAATTACTGGAGCCCCACCCAAACACAGGTGGCCTCTTTTATCTCCTGTAATATGTCCTCAATTGGTCTCTTCTACGCATAACTCTGTGCCTGCGTGGGTTCAAGACTTCCGCATCCGAATCGATCGAAGATAATGGAGATTGGCTTCCTGAGCTGTGTGCCAAGCCCCCCTCTTCCAAGTCACTCCCACCTTCTTCTTTGTCCGAGGAAACTGCACTACCTGACTCTGTCGACAATAAAACAGGCCTATGACATGGGCCAGAGCCAACCACAACACTTTCTAGAGTCTGAACACATGTTCAACATACAAACAGATCAGTGCTCTTCAAAAACATACAAGACTTGGCAATCACATTTCCAAAGTTTCTATCAAAAACCATCTCACCAGTTGAAGAGAATTCTGCAATTATTGGCATTTGTGTGTTCACACAAAGACACACGGTTGAGTTGTCCTGGCTCCTGACAATTGCCTGGACTGGACTCTGCAGTTCTAACAAAAGTTTTTCAGACCTGGTTTATTTATTTATTATTTAGATTTGTATGCCGCCCTCTCCGAAGACTCGGGGCGGCTCACAACAGTGTAAAACAAATCATAAATAATCCGAATAAGTTTAAAATATTAAAGATTTAAAAACCCCATATACTAACAGACACACACACAAGCATACCATGTATAAATTAAACATGCCCAGGGGGAGATGTTTCAATTCCCCCATGTCTGACGGCAAAGGTGGGTTTTAAGGAGTTTACGGAAGGCAGGAAGAGTAGGGGCAGTTCTAATCTCCGGGGGGAGTTGGTTCCAGAGAGACGGTGCCGCCACAGAGAAGGCTCTTCCCCTGGGGCCCGCCAACCGACATTGTTTAGTTGACGTTGACAATGGTTTGCCATTGTCTCCTCTTTCCCAGGGCTGAGGATGACCGGCGCAAAATCACCCAACTGGATCAGTACCCAAGGACAGACAACCTCTTGGTTTCTAGCCTGATGCCTTATCCACTATCCCAAACTGCCTCTTTTCTATCATTATTCATGATGGACCTGTATTATTATTTGATTCCTCCCACCATTAAAACTACAGGCAAGTTATAAAATGTGCATTGTATTTCTACCAAAATTCAAAATGAGACTAGAAATGTTTTATTATATGTCACAGGAAACTACAGGTGTGTGAAAATGCATGTTATGGAATAAACGCTTTTCACAATTATGTGCATTTCATCTATTTGTTAGGACATGAGGGACCTTATATTGAAATCTGTCCATTTGCTGTGGGTCGAATTACTCCCGGGATATTAACTCCAGTCTTAACGATGCTTCTGAGTACAGCTGTACTGTATTTTACCCCCTGAACACAAGATACAATACCACCGATTGCTTCAATATTTTAATTCTCAGCAGGGTAGATTCATTGTCAAAAAGAAAACGTAGATGCTTATCTACAAGATTTGCATCATGACCCAAGCATATTCCAAAGAAAAATGACACAACAGAATCCACTTTTTTCTGCACAAAAGAAAGCAGTGTCTTCTTTTTAATGAAAACTCAAATGGCACAAACCCTTGACTTAGTTAGATCAGTTTTACAACATACATTTGGTTTCAATTTGTCCAAGGCACCTGTAAAAACATTTCCTCGTGTGAAACAGAATGGATCGTGGTCCTTTTGAATGATTTGGGTTGAGAAAAATAAGTCTGCTTATTTGTCCTTAATTGTGAGTTGCAGGAAGGTGTTCTGGTGGAAAACTTCCCGTTTATCAATCCTAACACAACGCTGCAAATATCTTTAAAGGGAGAGAATTGCATAGATTTGTTCTGTTTCTCAAAACTGCAAACAATGCCTTCACAATATGTAATACTGGATACAGCGAACATTGCTTGCCTCTTAATATTTTAAATTCAGAGGAATTTGAGCACTATTCTATTAGAATTGCTATGCGTGTAAAAAATGAAGTTTCAAGTCAATATTATATAAGCAAGATGCAGGGCAGAGTAAAATCACATTTGCTGTTCTGGAACTGCCTTAAGGAGATGGCTAAGACTTAAGAAAACATGAGGATGAAGAACAATACCGGTTCAGCGAAAACAGGAGAAGCAGCATGCATTTTTTTAAAAAACAACAATGCCTACAATATTCCTGGCTTTGGAGAGGACCAAAGAACTCGATTCCAGTTCAGTTTGAATTTTAATGTTCAATGGTATGTTTTGAAGATCACAGCTGTCCTGTATTTTCCCAAGTCAAATGACTTT
Source organism: Erythrolamprus reginae (assembly GCF_031021105.1). NCBI lineage: Eukaryota > Metazoa > Chordata > Lepidosauria > Squamata > Dipsadidae > Erythrolamprus > Erythrolamprus reginae. The sequence continues at coordinate 335,565,047 of NC_091951.1, read as the reverse complement.
CAAGATCATGCAAGCTAGGATCTCTTCGTTGAAGAGGGATTAAAAAACACTTTTACAAAAGTTATGATCAATGTGAATGCAGTGAATACAAACAACTGTATCAAAACATGCTAAAAAGAGCTTGTTCTCGCCTACATTTTGCTGCACAGAAAGACTGAACCATTAAGGACTGAACTGTTCTTACAACTTCCTCATTTTATAATCCTGCTTATCACCATTTCCCCAAGTCTATTTTTTATAAAGTTGAATCAGCAATCTCTGCTCATCTAATGCCGTCCACAATATTATATGATTGTGATTATTATTATTTTTTTGCAATCTCTCACAGCTCTAAAGTGCAGTTTCAGGACTCCAGTGCCCACTTTGTCTGCCTGACTTCCTTCCTCTCTGAAAGACACAACTGTCCTACAGCAAGTCTTTCTGCTTTCTGTGATCTCCCCAAATCAGAATCTAAAAATAAGGGTGAGAAATACTCCTGTGCCAAGATCTTACTTGGGATGTATTTTGACAATAAAGGTATTTTCCATCCACCCATTTCTCCTGGATGCTCAAAGTCAGAATTTATCTCTTCTCTGCCTTAGAATTTGTCCATTTTATAACATCGCAGTCTATTACTCGGTGTACTTTATTAAGAAAGAATTCAATAATTTAAAATATTGAAGCATTTTCAACACTAAAGGGTTCCTTCCCTCTTCTCCAAGTAGTGCAATGCTTTCCATGCACCTCTGGAATGCACAATAGAGAGACCGTCAAAAGAATTTCTTCGCTGCTGCTTCTTGCTGACTCCTGCAGGACACAACAGAAAGATAAATCCATTAGCTCAACTGACTTTTAGAAAGCTTTCTGTCTCAATAAGTGACTTTTTCAGAACCAGGAATGCTCTGGAATTAAAGAAGAGGAGACAAGGCAGCCCCAGTGTAAGTTACACATACATACATACATACATACATACATACATACATACATACATACATACATACGAATTCTTCAATCAGTTACAGGTAAAAACAAGCAGGAGAGTTCGTTTCATTTCAGCAGAGCAGACAAGCATAGAGAGTCGAGTGCAGAGTGGAAAAGTACAGCCTGAGCCATGCCCAGTCTTAAGCTTAAGTATTCAGTTTTGATTCTCTGCGCAGACTCAGAAGTGTTTAACTCCCATTGGCTAACTTAGTTGCTATGCCTATTCACTGGCTGACCTTGTTACTATTGGCTCTCCCAATCATGGATATTCTAACAGATCTCATATTTAAGACTCCAGAAAGAAGGGGAGGGAGAAATGATTAGAGGACAACGTATGAATTTCCATGGCAGCAAAAGAGCTTATAATCTTGTCCACCCTGTTCCATTTTCTTTACCCGTGGGAATGCAGATTTCAAAAGGCTGCTAAAGTGTGTGAGAACGAAGTATTTCCTCAACGAGGGAGTGTTTTGGTGAGGACAGGTTCTTGTTGTAAGTTCCCTAAAACAGTGTTTTTCAACCAGTGTGCCGTGGCACATTAGTGTGCCGCGAGACACGGTCAGGTGTGCCGTGAAGCTCAGCAAGAGAGAGCAAGAGAGAGAAAGAGAGAGAAAGAAAGCAAGAGAGAGAGAAAGAGAGAGAAAGAAAGAGAGAGAGAGAAAGAAAGCAAGAGAGAAAGAGAGAGAAAGAAAGCAAGAGAGAGAGAAAGAGAGAAAGAGAGAGAGAAAGAAAGAGAGAGAGAGAAAGAAAGCAAGAGAGAAAGAGAGAGAAAGAAAGCAAGAGAGAGAGAAAGAGAGAGAGAGAAAGAAAGCAAGAGAGAGAGAAAGAGAGGAAGGGAAGGAGGGAGAGATAGAAAGAGAGCAAAAAAGAGAGGAAGGAAGGGAGAAAGAAAGAGGGATGGACAGAGAGGGGAAGGAAGAGAGAGAAAGAGGGAGAGAAATAGGAAGAGAGAGAGATATTTTTTTTGTCCAAACTTTTTTTAGCCCCCCCATTCCCCCCTGCTCAATGTGCCCCATGATTTTGTATATGTAAAAAATGTGCCGCAGATCAAAAAAGGTTGAAAATCACTGCCCTAAAACTCCAAGAATGGGCTTTAAATCTTTAGCAAAAAGACCAAAAAGGATCCTAAAAGTTACATGTGACAATGAGAATGTGAATTATAAGGTTGGTTTCTTTTAAATGCACATGTGTGTTCAATCACACTTGGCCAATAAAGTTCTATTCTATTTTATTCTTTTGGAAATTCCTGAGCATTTACATAGTGGAGACTCCACAAACACAATGACAAAAATGCATTTGTGCCAAGGCACCAGCATTTTAAACACATTGATGTCAGGGATAAGCAGCATCTCTCTCTCTCTCTCTCTCTGTTTCTTACAATTTAATTTTATGTGCCTCATACGTGTTCATTTCTGAGCCAGTCATTCATAGAAACATAGACGTCTGACGGCAGAAAAAGACCTCATGGTCTATCTAGTCTGCCCTTATACTATTTTCTGTATTTTATCTTAGGATGGATATATGTTTATCCCAGGCATGTTTAAATTCAGTTACTGTGGATTTATCTACCACGTCTGCTGGAAGTTTGTTCCAAGGATCTACTACTCTTTCAGTAAAATAATATTTTCTCATGTTGCTTTTGATCTTTCCCCCAACTAACTTCAGATTGTGTCCCCTTGTTCTTGTGTTCACTTTCCTATTAAAAACACTTCCCTCCTGGACCTTATTTAACCCTTTAATATATTTAAATGTTTCGATCATGTCCCCCCTTTTCCTTCTGTCCTCCAGACTATACAGATTGAGTTCATGAAGTCTTTCCTGATACGTTTTATGCTTAAGACCTTCCACCATTCTTGTAGCCCGTCTTTGGACCTGTTCAATTTTGTCAATATCTTTTTGTAGGTGAGGTCTCCAGAACTGGACACAGTATTCCAAATGGGGTCTCACCAGCGCTCTATATAAGGGGATCACAATCTCCCTCTTCCTGCTTGTTATACCTCTAGCTATGCAGCCAAGCATCCTACTTGCTTTCCCTACCGCCTGGCTGCACTGTTCATACGCCCTTCAATCGTTCCCAGCATTAGAATAGAATAGAATAGAATTTTATTGGCCAAGTGTGATTGGACACACAAGGAATTTGTCTTGGTGCATATGCTCTCAACGTACATAAAATAAAATATACATTTGTCAAGAATCATGTGGTACAACACTTAATGATTGTCATAGGGGTCAAATAAGCAATGAAGAAGCAATATTAATAAAAATCTTAGGATATACGCAACAAGTTACAGTCATACAGTCAACATGGGAGGAAATGGGTGATAGGAATGATGAGGAAAACTAGTAGAATAGAAGTGCAGATTTAGTAGAAAGTCTGACAGTGTTGAGGGAATTATTTGTTTAGTAGAGTGATGGCGTTCGGGAAAAAACTGTTCTTGTGTCTAGTTGTCTTGGTGTGCAGTGCTCTGTAGCGACGTTTTGAGGGTAGGAGTTGAAACAATTTGTGTCCAGGATGTGAGGGGTCAGTAAATATTTTACCCGCCCTCTTTTTGACTCGTGCAGTATACAGGTCCTCAATGGAAGGCAGATTGGCAGCAATTGTTTTTTCTGCAATTCTGATTATCCTCTGAAGTCTGTGTCGGTCCTGTTGGGTTGCAGCACCAAACCAGACAGTTATAGAGGTGCAGATGACAGACTCAATGATTCCTCTATAGAACTGAATCAGCAGCTCCTTGGGCAGTTTGAGCTTCCTGAGCTGGCGCAGAAAGAACATTCTTTGTTGTGCTTTTTTGATGATGTTTTTGATGTTAGGTGACCATTTTAGGTCTTGAGATATGATAGAACCTAGAAATTTGAAGGTCTCTACAGTTGATACTGTGTTGTCTAGTATTGTGAGAGGTGGAAGGGTGGAAGGGTTTCTCTTAAAGTCTACCACCATTTCTACAGTTTTGAGTGTGTTCAGTTCTAGATTGTTCTGGTCACACCACAAGGATAGTTGTTCAACTTCCCGTCTGTATGCAGATTCATCATTGTCTCGAATGAGTCCAATCACTGTTGTATCATCTGCAAACTTCAGTAGTTTAACAGATGGATCGTATGAGATGCAGTCTCTTCTCCAGTAAGTCCTTCCTTCTCATTAGGTGGCCAAAGTATTTGAGTTTCACCTTCAGGATCTGGCCTTCTAAAGAGCAGTCAGGGCTGAACTCCTCTAGAACTGACCGATTTGATTGCCTTGCAGTCCAAGGGATTTGCAGGAGTCTTTACCAGCACCATAGTTCAAAGGCCTCAATTCTTTGGCGCTTAGCTTTCCTTATGGTCCAACTTTCTCTGCTGCTTCAGTGCCAAGAAAAAGCAGGGCCAGCAAGGAAGATGAAACAAGGAGGAGAGGTCTGGGTGGGTAAATCTTCACTCTCCTCCTGGGAACATAATTGTGTGATGATGACTGGGTAAATATGGTTCAAGAACTCCTAGTACTAACTTTTGTTTTTGACCTCTCTAATCTTCCATATTTTCCTGCCGTAATTAAAAAAGATGGAAAGACCACAAAACATATATTGCAAATCTATAATTCCACCAGAAATCTATAATTAGCCTGTTTTTTTCTTTTTTTTTACAAAAAAAGAAAAGGTATTTTTTTCCGAAAAGGAAAGATGCCCTACTCAAAGATTCAACTCACTTGATCGGCAGCCTAGCTGCAAATTACTGTTTTATTGGGAATGCTCGCTCTATATAGACTTAATTCTCAAGCATGAAAACCAAAGAAGAGACACCTTTTATTCCAATATCTGATGTGAGCATGTAGAACAAATATATAATCCAAAGATACTTACTGTCATTTTGCCAGGCTCGGTCAACTGAAATGTCAAGAATGACAAGACATCATGATCATCTACATTTGAAAAAAAAAATCAGAAATGGGTCCAAAGAATTAGTCTACATTATGTTAACTCAGTAGAATGACTTAGCAATCTAAAACACATCTCATTCCGCACATTATCTGGCTGGGAATACAAAGGGCAACATTAGAAATGTTGAGTGTATGAATGTTTGTCTATGGCCAAAATTGGCAACACACCTTCATTAACTGTGGACTATTTAGATGGGATCCACATCAAACAACAGCGAGTAAACGTGAATGAACTTTCACTCCTCATTCTAGCAAGCTATGCTTTTCTAATCACACGTGAAGAAATTTGTGGCTCAAGACAGATAGATAGATAGATAGATAGATAGATAGATAGATAGATAGATAGATAGATAGATAGGTAGATAGTGTTGTGGTTAGCTCTGGCCCAGCTCCTGCCCCAAGGACTGTGGATGTGGGGGAGACATCCACATGCTGCAGGCCTGTTTTGCCCCCGGTGGAATATGCTGATGAAGGCTCCTCTGACCAAGAAGACATGAGTGACAGGGAGGAGGAGAGTGTGGCAGACAGCTCAGGAGATCAATTATCTAGCTCCTCCTTGGATTCAGAACAAGAGTTAATGATACAGCCACGCAAACGGAGAGCGATGCATAGGCACCAACAACTGAGAGATTATTATAAAAGAAAATGAGACCACCTGTGGTTGGGTGGGGCTGTGGTAATTAGTGAGGCTGCTATAAATAACAGCCTGTGGGTTTGGCCATTGTGGAGGATTATCTGATCGTTGTGTTTCGTGACTGCTTTACTGACTTGGACCTTTTGTGTGCTGATTTCCCCCCGCTTTGAAACTAAACCAGAGCAAAGTGTGTTTCACTTTGTGAAAGAAGAAGGACTGTGAATTGCCTCACAGCTGCAAGCTAAGTATCACAGAACTGATAAGGGACTTGTACAAATTACCAGTTTGAATTTTCAAATGTGTGTGTGTCTGAAATTTGTACCTGTGAATTTTTGGGAGGATTCTACCAGAGAGCCCGACAGAACAGATAGATAGATAGATAGATAGATAGATAGATAGATAGATAGATAGATAGATAGATAGATAGATAGATAGATAGATAGATTAGGCAGACAGACAGACAGACGGATGTCTAAATCAGATGTTTGTATTTATCACAAGGTTGCAATGGACAAAAAGCAGAAGGCAATAGCAAAGATTGGACTAAACTAAATCCTTAAAACTTTTGGATATCTGGCGTGATTGGTAACAAAGAATCAAAGTGTGCTGCAAGTTTGAAGCTCTAAAAGGCAACATATTTGTGCCAGCCTCAGTTTTTTTTAAACAGATGTTAATCCTGTGGGCCTTTGGACACAATATCTATCTATCCCAAGGAGAGAAATCACTTCTTGGGCAAAATCATCAGGGGAGGAGTAACCTGAATGGTAAAATCACCTGCGAGGCCACCTGTTGCTGCAGAGATGCCAAAGTAACCCTGAGGAGGTAGCACCATGTTTTCAACTTTGGCACAGAACTCATAGTCTTCTCTGTCTGGGGTAAAGCCATTGTTTATTAATATCTTGGGAGAAAAGAGACAGAGATGAAATCACTTGATACAGAATTAGGCCAATTACCTATCTCATGGTTGGCCAACCCTTTTGGCTTGCCTGGGCTGCACATATTTATTTTATTTATGAATTGTATTTATATGCCGCCCCCTCCGAGGACTCGGGGCAGCTTACAGCATGTAAAATACAATACAAAATACCCTAAATCCAATTTTTAAACTAAAACTAACAGTCTAAACCTTCAATTAATTAAGAAACAAGTCACTCTCATTCTAACAAACCAAACGTACGTTCCATTTCATTGGTAGGGGCTGATGACTAGTGTCTCCAGGACTGTTGGCACAAGTGAGTCTTCAAACTCTTGCAGAATGCAAGAAGGGTGGGGGCAATATGAATCTCTGGGGGGAGCCGAGTCCAGAAGGCCGGGGCCCCCACAGAGAAGGCTCTTCCCCTAGGCCCCGTCAAGCGACATTGTCTAATTGACAGGCCCTGGAGAAGGCTGACTCTGTGGGATCTGACTGGTCGCTGGGACTCGTGCGGCAGAAGGCAATCCCGTAATATTACAGGTGTTACGTTTACCTTATATGCAACTCTATCATTCCTCTCTATTGTATTTGTTTTCTGCATCGCATCTCTATTGCTCCTGTGATGCATTTCCTGTTCCTGTTGTATTACTCACTCTCTAGGAAAGTGATTTATGCACAGTGATGGCCTGTAGTGTGCTTACTTACTATACATAAAACAGCACAAAGTGAAGAAGAATTGTCTTAGATGGCATATGATATATAAAATATAGTTCATATATATATAAATATAAAGTGCTGTGGTGGTGCAGTGGTTAGAGTGCAGTACTGCAGGCTACTTCTACTGATTCCCATCTGCTTGCAGTTTAGTAGTTTGATTCTCACTAGGCTCCAGGTTGACTCAGCCTTCCATCCTTCCGAGGTCAGTTAAATGATGACCCAGATTGAAATATGCTACTCTGTAAACTGCTTAGAGAGGGCTAACTGCAAAGCGGTATATAAGTCTAAGTGTCAGTGCTATTGCTAAATCACATAATAACGTTAAAGGTTTACAATTGTGTGGGACGCGTTATTAGTTATCCAGGGCCGCGTGCAGCCCATGGATTGCAAGTTGGACAGGATTGGTCTATGGACTAAAGAAGCTTCTTGGAAGAAGAGAGGAAGATTTTCCAGGGAAAAACTCACGGAAAGTCCAGGTGCCTTTTGAAAAAGCACTTTTGGGACAATCATGACCCAAATGACTTAAAAATCTCTATAGACACTGATCCACCTACTTGATCTGTATGTAGCTCAGTCAGTTGAATCAGACAACTAAGGCTTTTCCATCAGTCCTATGATCTAAATCATTTGAGTAGCAATACTAAATTACCGTATTTTTCAGAGTATAAGACACACCTTTTCCCTCCCTAAAAGAGGCTGAAAATTCAGGTGCATCTTATACTCTGAATGTGGATTTTTTCAAAGCTTTTTTCCCCAGCCCTAACTAGGTGCTAACGATCTTCCCAGCTCTTCCCTTGCAGGTTCTTTCATTGTTACTGCTTGGGAAGAATGTTTTCCAAGCCCTGTTTTTTCAGGTTTTTTTCCCATTACTCTAACTTGCTCCAATTGTTTCTTTCCAGCCCTAACCAGGTGCTAACGATGTTCCCAGTTCTTACTGGCTTGCAAGCTCTTTCATTGTTACTCTCTCTGAATAAGGTTTTTTAAAAACCCTAACCAGGGGATAAAATAATGTGCTGAAGCTGACCAGACCAAGGATGCTAGCCAGATGAATATCTGGTAAGCAGATTCTTTCCCCTATTTTCCTTCCCAAAAACTGAAGGTGCGTCTTATACTATGGTGTATTTTATACTCTGAAAAACATGGTATCAGTCAGACAAATGACTTTTTTCAATTATCATCCTCAGCCAGTGTGTTATTTTAAAGCACATGAAAAATCTCTTTTGTCCTCCAAGATAAAACAGCCTGTTTCTGGGTCTCAAGCTTTGCATCCAGGGACTGAGAAAAATCTGGAAGATCTTATTGATTGTGATATATTAGGACCGCCAGACGTCTCTTCCCACTTCCAAAGTATACTTTTAACTCCCGAGTTCCTGTTATTCAAAAACACATCAGTAAATGTACATACAGGAAAGTATAACGAGAGCTGCAATGACTTACAGATAGTGTCTTCTGATAGTAAATCACCTTTGCACGGACGGGGTAAGGCTTGTTACGAAAATCTCTTTGACACGATGCCAACGCTTGTGTGGACCCATCACTTAAAAACAGAAACATCTTATCAATACAAACTTAGCAGTTAGGATAATCCAAGAATGAAGACGAAAAGACCAATGTGCAAGACATACGGTCCATTTGAATAATATAAAATAGAAGCCTTCTATAAGTAATCCTTAGAATTGGGACCAGAATTTCCACTTTTTCTTTTTGCCATGATTTTTTAAGTGCATCCCTGTGGTTGTTCACTGAATAAGTGGTCATTAAGTGAATCTGGTTTCCCCCTCTTGACTTTGGGGAACCTGCTGGTAAGGTCACAAACGGTGATCCCATAACTCTGGGACATCGCAACCGTTGTAATAAACATGCCAAAAGTGCCTGAGTTTTGATTATGAGACTCTAAGCATGCTACAATGGTCATAAAGTGAGGACCGGTCATAAGTAACTTTGTTTTTAGAATGGTTTTCCTTGTTCCACTCACCTGTGCTTTTCTACTTGTACTTTTCAAAATAAACTTTATTACTATCCACCACTAAGAGCTGTCATGCAGGTGAGAAGTTTATAACTTAAGAATAAAATAAACAAAGCACTACAAACCATTAGTAGTAGTTTATACTCTATAACAGTGATGGTGAACCTATGTCACGGGTGCCACAGGTGGCACGCGGAGCCATATCTGCTGGCACGCGAGCCGTTGCCCTGGCTCAGCTCCAACATGCATGTGGGTGCCGGCCAGCTGATTTTTGGCTCACACAGAGGCTCTGGAAGGATGTTTTTGGCTTTCAGAGAGCCTCCGGGGGATGGGGGAGGTTTTATTTATTTATTCATTTGTCCAATATACAATACATATGGAAGAGAATAGACATGAAGTAATATATATAAAGATAATATGTAAAAATAGAGAAGATATATGAGAGGAAGAAAATATATATGATATATGAGATAAAGGAAAGACAATTGGACAGGGGACGAAAGGCACACTAGTGCACTTATGTACGCCCCTTACTGACCTCTAAGGAACCTGGAGAGGTCAATCGTGGATAGTCTAAGAGAGAAATGTTGGGGGTTAGGGGTTGGCACTATTGAGTCCGGTAATGAGTTCCACGCTTCGACAACTCGATTGTTAAAGTCATATTTTTTACAGTCAAGTTTGGAGCGGTTAACATTAAGTTTGAATCTGTTGCGTGCTCTTGTGTTGTTGTGGTTGAAGCTGAAGTAGTCATTGACTGGTAGGATGTTGCAGCATATCATCTTGTGGGCAATACTTAAATCGTGTTTTAGATTGTTTTTACCCTCTCCCAGCTCCAGGGAAGCCTTTGGAGCCTGGGGACGGCGAAACATGAGCCTACTGAGCCCACCAGAAGTTGGGATACAGGCCATTTCTGGCCTCCAGAGGGCCTCTGGGGGGTGGGAGAAGCTGTTTTCGCCCTCCCCAGGTATTGAATTATGGATGTGGGCACTCGTGCAAGCACAATAACACTCGCCCACACTCTTTCGGCACCTGTGGGTAAAAAGGTTCGCCATCACTGCTCTATAACTTTCCAATTTTTCCTTGGAACCCAAGTTATTTGTTCTATCCATTTAGCAAAAATTTAACAGCCAGTCATCACACTCACACTCACTTTCTCACAAACACACATATTTTCTTCTCATCAAGATAGATGAGGTCAAATTCAACCTACTTTTGATGGTCATAATTGAGCTTGCCATTATTGCCAACAACAATCACTGCAGGGTTGTTTTTCTGCGAGGGAAGGAAAGAAAAATCAGCGTAAAGATAGGACAAGATGCAAAGACTGAAAAACCAAGTATGTCCAGACCAATGTGTACAATTTCAACCCCCAGCGTCTCTCTCAATGTCCTCTCACTCACCTTTGCATCATTGTCAAAGGAGTCAAAGAAGATGCCAACACCATTCCAGTTATCTGCTGCACCAAAAACTGGGCCATCTAATCCTTGTCCTTCAGTATACCAGACTGCCTGTTCAGACACATGAAAATCTAAGCAAATTGTAGGCCCTCCAGGTCAAGCACCCACCATTTTTACAAACTCCTGACCCATTCCTCTCTTGTTCATGTTGGGGGCATCTTTTAAGCTGCTTCTGTTGGGTTGTAAGGATTAGTCGGTGGTATCACCATTGCCCACTACCAGGAACCCTTTGATGCCCCCATCAAAGCACTGGAGCAAATGACAAGAGCTCAGCCCGCCATGCAGCAGTACTTGGGTCTCGAATGCAGGCTTGCTAACCTCCAATTCAGCGTTTGAAAACTGCAGCTGGTATTACGTACCAATCCATCAGCTCCTACTCTCCCTCTTCCAGTCACTCGGAAGGTCACTTCAATTTCCCAGTATTCAAATATGGATTTGCTTTTTGTCCATACGGCTCCTCTTTGGCTTTTTAACGAAGGAGTTATTCTGATCTGATCAGCACTGGGGATAGCATCTGAAAAGGAAGTTCACCATTTTTAGTCACACGTTAAAAACCATACTTACTAAAATAATTCCAAAAAATTATATTAGATTTTTTTAATCCTGCCATTATTATTGTTATTACTATCATCATCATCATCATCATATCAATACAACACAACAAACGAGATCACTATGCTGGATTTCATATTTCATCACCAGTCGGGCGCTTCCCAAGCACCTAGGACTGTGTGATATAGCGGCTAATTATGTTTGCCGATCCCAGTAAAGCGGCCTTTTGCAATTGACAGATGGAGATTTTATCAATTCCGATGGTTTTCAAATGTCCGCTGAAATCTTTTGGCACTGTGCCCAGCGTGCCAAGGACCACTGGGACCACTTTCACTGGCTTATGCCAGGGTTGTTGCAGCTCAAATAAGCCAGTGAAAGTCGTCCCAGTGGTCCTTGGCACACTGGGCGCAGTGTCAAAAGGTCTCAGCGGACATTTGAAAACCATCAGAATTGACAAAATCTCCATCTGTCAATTGCATTATTATTATTATTATTATTGTTGTTGTTGTTGTTGTTGTTGTTACAACTAACTCAAGGAAGCAACGTACTACTTAATATTCTTCTCTCCTATTTTGCCCACAACAACCTTGTGAAATGAGCAGGGCTGAAAGACTCACTTAACAACCCATCACTTAGCGGTGGGATTTCAATCCCAATTGTGGTCATAATTCAGGGACTACCTATGCCGTTGACGACAATGAGCAAGACTAGTTATCCCAAATACAAAAGTAACTCAAGATTTTAAAATCTGCATTTAAGTTCAGAAATAGCTATTTTCTCAGTCACTTCCCAGGTTTCAAATTTTAAAAAGAAATTTCTGAGCTGGGGAGGACTTTTGGCACTTGAGTTAGCTTTGCAAACTGTAAGACTGTAGCTTCAGCCAATTTTAGTCCTGAGACACATTTGTAGACCTTGGATGTGGAAACCAAACAGTTTCCACATCCCAGTGTGGATATTATAGAGCAGTAGTTCTCAACCTTTCTAATGCCTTAATACAGTTCCTCATGTTGTGGTGACCCCCAACCATAAGTTTAGCACCAATTCTCCCAACAGAGATTTAAGCTGATTGGGAGGAAGTTCAGAGGGACACACCTACTGTAAACACCTGATTGGTCAGATTGTAAAAATATGTTCCAAGGCACTAGAATAGAAGCTTTAGTTCCTAACACCATGGGAAATGTGTCTTTTCCCGTGGTCTTAGGTGACCCCTATAAAACGGTCATTCTACCCCCAAAGGGGTCTTGACCCCCAGGTTGAGAACCACTGCTAGAGTTAGATCTGGTATGAATCAGGCACATCCAAGCAAGAACAAAGTGGCATTAAACAATGTGTCAGTGTAGAATGTCAGAAAGCCAGGACTTTGCTTGGGAACATCCAGGTTCTCGACTCCATTGGACCCTGGAGTGATTCTGGGTGATTTGCTTCTCTCTGACTCATCCAAATTAACCAGCAAAATGAAATAAGATTTAGGCACTCTTGTTTCTTGCATATTGGCTAAGCTCTGCATTAGTCTTGCAGAGACCGATACCGTATTCAGAATCATCAAGATTAAAGGAATTTAGGACCTAATCCAAAGAAGCTCGTAATCTTATCATAGTGAGGGGAAAACACACACACAAACACACTGTGCCATTCCCAAGCTAAGCTAACTGTACACAGTCTAGAACAGCAAACTCTCAACCTTTGGGGGCACTAAGGACCGTTTTTTCTGCGAGATGGTGGGATTGTGATTTTATGTTATTATTATTATTATTATTTATTGGATTTGTATGCCGCCCCTCTCCGCAGACTCGGGGCGGCTAACAACAGTGGTAAAACAACATGAACAATCCAATTAATAAAAACAACTAAAAAAAACCTTATTATAAAAAACCAAGCATACACACAAACATACCATGCATAACTTGTAATAGCCTAGGGGGAAAGGATAACTTAACTCCCCCATGCCTGGCGAAAAAGGTGGGTCTTAAGTAATTTGTGAAAGACAAGGAGGGTGGGGCCATTCTAATCTCTGGGGGGAGTTGGTTCCAGAGGGCCGGGGCCACCACAGAGAAGGCTCTTCCCCTGGGGCCCACCAAACAACATTGTTTGGTCGACGGGACCCGGAGAAGGCCAACTCTGTGGGGCCTTATCGGCCGCTGGGATTCGTGCGGTAGAAGGCGGTTCCGGATGTATTCTGGCCCAATGCCATGTAGGGCTTTAAAGGTCATTACCAACACTTTGAATTGTGACCGGAAACCGATCGGCAGCCAGTGCAGGCCACGGAGTGTTGCAGAAACGTGGGCGAATCTAGGAAGCCCCACGATGGCTCTCGCGGCCGCATTCTGCACGATCTGAAGTTTCCGAAAACTTTTCAAAGGTAGCCCCATGTAGAGAGCGTTGCAGTAATCGAACCTCGAGATGATGAGGGCATGAGTGACTGTGAGCAGTGACTCCCTGTCCAAATAGGGCCGCAACTGGTGCACCAGGCGAACCTGGGCAAATGCCCCCCTCGCCACAGCCGAAATATGATGTTCCAATGTCAGCTGTGGATCGAGGAGGACGCGTGCTGGTAGCATCCCACGGATCAGGCTCCGCTTCCTTGTGTGGCCCGGTTTCTGGCATGCTGTGGCCTGGTGCTGGTCCACGGACCAGGGACTGGGAATCCCTGGTCTAGAAAAGATTTCAAAGGATTACTTTTCATAAATGAAAGGCAGGCTGGCTGTAGATCACAATACGGATTTATATTACATGTTGCAGGTTGCCATAACCGCAGACCAAATCTTGCTCTTCAATTCCAATGCTATATTCCAGGAGGTGTTAGGAAATGTGATAATGGGCAACAATTTGTGTACACTGAGAAATCTCTAATATTGTCCCAAATTGTTTTAAAGATTAACATGGCACTTCCTTAACTGTTCTTCCATTCTAACTTAAAAGGCTATTAGGTTAAATCCCAGTGTTTGTCCAGTAATTGGAGTTAATATCAAAGGTAATTTGCTTTGTATTCCAAGGGTTGATTTAATCAGTAACAAAAAGTCAACATGTTACTTAAAAAGAAAAGAAAAGCCTAGTCAGTTGTCCACCAAAAACACAGCTCAAAAGTAACAGCCATTTAAGACAAACCATTTATTATAAACCAGGATGGATAAACAATTTAAAAGTGTGTCTATGCACCAGGAATGGGTGTTCTCTAATTCTACAGATAAGGAGTGTCCTGGCTTGGGATCTATGGATTTCAACTCTTTAGAATTCTGGGAATTGAAGTCCACAAGTCTTAAAAGTTGTCCCTGCTTTAGATGGTGACGAATCACCATATAGCCAGAGTTTACACTGTCAATTCCAAAATTTGACCCAGCTACTCAAGAAAACAGAACAGCAAATTATCAAGAAATGATTGACAGAGAAAAAGCTAAAGACATCAGCTTAGTTTTCCATATTGGATGAACGTAAAATATTCAGTCACACTTTGATACTTGCACCCTATATCACATATATGAATAAGCCCCTGCAAAATCTGATCTTTAACTTCGAATCTGGATGATATAAAGAAGAAATGGAAGCATGTTATTATGCTAAAGTTGCTATATCCAATGGAGCACATTTGCCATCTGTTCACATGAATCCTAGCCATATGGCTGAATATAACTATCATCCTGCAGTCACATGTGAACACGAACACAGACAAAAGACACGTCTATCTATAAAGAGTAAAGGCAGAAGGATATTATTTCAAATTCAGCCTTATATAATAATATAATATTTACTTATATAATATAGTAATTCTAAAATAGAGCAAGGGAAAAAATGAATTTAATTCCCTGAAAGAAGCAGGGATCTTATTGAAACACCTTCACATCTCAGGGCCATATAGAAACATAGAAACATAGAAGACTGACGGCAGAAAAAGACCACATGGTCCATCTAGTCTTCCCTTATACTATTTCCTGTATTTTATCTTAGGATGGATATACTGTATGTTTATCCCAGGCATGTTTAAATTCAGTTACTCTGGATTTATCAACCACGTCTGCTGGAAGTTTGTTGTTCCAAGGATCTACTACTCTTTCAGTAAAATAATATTTTCTCACGTTGCTTTTGATCTTTCCCCCAACTAACTTCAGATTGTGCCCCCTTGTTCTTGTGTTCACTTTCCTATTAAAAACACTTCCCTCCTGAACCTTATTTAACCATTGAACATATTTAAATATTTCGATCATGTCCGCACTTTCTCTTCTGTCCTCCAGACGATACAGATTGAATTCATGAAGTCTTTCCTGATAAGTTTTATGCTTAAGACCTTCCACCATTCTTGTAGCCCGTCTTTGGACCCATTCATTTTTGTCAATTTTTTTGTGGGTGAGGTCTCCAGAACGGAACACAGTATTCCAAATGTGGTCTCACCAGCACTCTATATAACGGGATCACAATTTCCCTCTTCCTGCTTGTTATACCTCTAGTTATGCAGCCAAGCATCCTACTTGCTTTTCCTACAGCCTGACCATACTGCTCACCCATTTTGAGACTGTCAGAAATCAGTACCCCTAAATCCTTCTCTTCTGAAGATTTTGCTAGCACAGAACTGCCAACTCAGATTGAGGATTCCTTTTCCCCAAGTGCATTATTTTACATTTGGAAACATTAAATTGCAGTTTCCATTGCTTTGACCATTTATCTAGTAAAGCTAGATCATTTACCATATTACAGATGCCTCCAAGAATATCAACCCTATTGCACACTTTAGAGTCATCGGCAAATAGGCAAACTTTCCCTACCAAACCAACCATATGATATGATTGGTTTCATATAATGGAGTATTAATCAGCTGCCTTAGAAAACAGCAGAATTCCCAATGGAAACAGTAAGTAAGTAAATAGTAAGTAACTGAAATAAAGTTACTCTACCAGCAGGCCCTGAAGACCTACATCTTTTACAAATTATAATTTGTCACAATAAAAGTGTTACAGTACCTGTGTCAATATATTGTACTATGCCATAAAGGCAAAAGTGCCAAAATGCCATCTCCCACTATAATGGAAAAATGTTAACAAAAGAGTTGGGAGAATTGTCACCTATGAAAGATGTCGAAGTTTGTTTTCAATGACTGAATTAATTTACTTTCTCAAGAAGGAGAGCACAATTTTTAAATGTTTAGATGACAATATTAAATAAGTATGGAATAGAAAGACTAGGAAAGTGGGGGGGGGGCGCTACTTGTAGAATTGAGAGTAATGAAAAGAGTATTTTTATTAGTATAAAACAGACAAGATTTTTTTGAGAATTCTCATTCCATTCATCCAACATGAGACTTCATGGAATCTGCAGCAAGAGTCGATTAAAAAATAATAATTCTTGCTACGTGTGATATGGTGAGTGTATGATCACCCGAACAATAATCATATACTCACTATATCATATGTTGTAAGAACTGTTATTTTTTTTTTAATAGAGCAGTGTTTTTCAAAAGGTGTATGGATTTCCCAGAGAAATTCTGGGAGTTGACGTCCATACATTTTAAAGTATGAAAAACACTGGTATACAGTCAATCTGAGTTTTATCTGAATAGGAGTAAATCTGCCCCATAATTTTTTGTGTGTCCTACTTACCCTGGTGTTTGTATTAGGTTGCTCTGAAACATTGGCATTGTGGACCAATGCTAATCTACTCAGACTCAGAGCATCAAATGCATTATATGTTGCTTTTATTATTTTTATACACAACTTATGGCCATGATGGCGAACCTATGGCATGCGTGCCACAGGTAGCACACGAAGCCATATCTACTGGCACATGAGACGTTGCCCCAGCTCAGCTCCAGCATACATGTGTGTGCCAGCCAGTTGATTTTCAGCTCATGTGGAGGCTCTGAGAAGTGTTTTTGGCCTCCGGAAGGCCTCTGGGGGAGGCCATTTTCGCCTTCTCCAGGCAAACCTGTGGAGCCTGTGAAGGGTGAAAAACGGGCCTACCGGGCCCACTGGAACTCGGGGAGCGGGGAACATGCACGCATGCGTGTAGAGACAGGGAATGTGGGGGGCATTGAATTATGGCTGTGGGCACACATGTGTGCGCAATAGTACATGCACATTTGCTTTCAGCCCCTGAGGAAAAAAAGGTTTGCCATCACTGCCTTAGGGTGATAAACATTCCTCCCTATTCCTATTTTCATCAGAACAACAACCCTGAGTGTTAGGTTGGGTTGAGAGACTGAGGGTGGCTGGTCCACTTTCATGCATGGGATAGAAAAGATGGATAGAGATAAATTCTTTTCTCTATCACATAATACTAGGACGAGGGGGCACTCCCTAAAGCTCATAGGTAAGAAAGTGAGGACAAATCAAGGGAGATATTTCTTCACCCAGAGGGACCTTGGTTTATGGAATTCACTTTCAGAAGAGGTTGTTTCAGCTGTCAGCCTGGATAACTTCAAGGCAGGATTAGACAGATTCATGGATGCCAAGGGTATCGCTGGTTATTGAAACGGATGACCATGTGCTGCCTATATGTTGGTTGAGGCAGGCAGGATTCCCTTGAGTACCATTTGTTGGGGGTCAAGGGAAAGGGAGGGTTTGGCCTTCTCTTTCTGCTCAAGATCCCCATGGACAATTGGTGGGCCACTGTGTGACACAGAATGCTAGACTCGATGGGCTTTGGCCTGATTCAGCATGGCTCTTCTTATGTTCTTACATGCCTAGAATGTGACTAGCACTCACAGTCTCTTGGGTTCTAGGCCAGCACCTTAGCCATTCTCCTCAATCACAGCTAAATGCCTATAGAGATTCTCAGTTATCCAGGTCATGGTTGTCCCAAAGAAAGTCCTCTTCAAAAAGCACCTTTGGGATTCAATAAGCAGAGGAACTTTGGTTTTTGCCAGGGAGAGAAATTCTGGATCAAATAATCACTTTTCTGTTACTATTTTCTATTCTCAAAGGTAAGAAACTAGGGCTTTAGAAGATGAATCTGAGAGGTAAAAGGCAATATGTTTGAGCTAATGGTTCAAGAGCAATTAATGGGATTCACTCGCATTAAGCAACACCTTGCTGGATCCCATCTGTATGTACCAGAGGATTCTTTGCAATTATAATTACTTATAATTATATACTTTAATAATTTATAAACACAGATTTTTTAAAAAAAAAACTTTGTAACTTTGGGCCAGTCACTCACTTTCAACCCAACCCACCTCTGGGATTGAAAAATGAAAATGTCCATTCCTTTACACATCTGTAATAAAGAAAATCCAGTTGTCTCTTGAAAAAGCATCTTGGGACTCATCAAGCAGGGAAACTTTGACAGGTAGAGAAATTCTGGATTGAGTATTCACTTTCCCGTCACCAATTTCTATCCTCAAAGGCAAGGTGTTTCCATTGAGAAACAACTTGCTGGATCCCATCTGTATGTACCAGAGGATTCTTTATAATATCTATCCCTGAAGGGCAAGTTGTGAAAGAATACTTTATATAAAATTCTTTAAACCCAGGCAGATAATTTGTTAACTTTGTGTCAGTCACTCTCTCTCTCTCATCCCAATCCACCTTTGGGATTGAAAAATGAAAATGTCCATTCCCTTACATCAGGGGTCTCCAAAACATTTGGGAACTTTAAGACTTGTAGACTTCAACTCCCAGAATTCTCCAGCCAGCTATGTTGAAGTCCACAAGTCTTAAAGTTCCCAAGTTTGAAGACCTCTGCCTTACATCCATCTGTATTAAAGTAAGATGAGGCAACAGCCCACAAAGGCTGGATGTTACCTTTAGAGATAAGATGGTGATGCAAGAAAGGATTTCTTTTTACACTCCCCTAAATGATTCTGTATGTACATGGGTTTGATTAAATAGTTTCATTAGGGTTTATTATGGGTTTTACTGTTCTTATTACTAATATTTGACTTTGTTTATTGTATGTACTATTTACTATTAAATACTGTTACTAAATACTGTTAAAATGATTCCCTCAACACTGTCAAACTACTTACTAAGTCTGCACTACTATTACTATTAGTTTTTTCTCATCATTTCTATCACCCATATCCTCTCACTTATGACTTAACTTGTTGCTTGTATCCTTAAGATTTGTATCAATATTTTATTTTATTTTGTTTATTTTGTCCAATACACAATAATACACAATGAAGCTTATAGAGCAGTGTTTCCCAACCTTGGCAACTTGAAGATATTTGGACTTCAACTCCCAGAATTCCCCAGCCAGTGAATGCTGGCTGGGGAATACTGGGAGTTGAAGTCCAGATCTCTTCAAGTTGCCAAGGTTGGGAAAAACTGTTATTGAGGATATAGTAGAGAAGATATAGGAGATATAGGAGAGATTTATTTGACCCCTATGACAATCATTAAGTGTTGGATAAATGTTACACAAATATATATTTTCTTTTATGTACACTGAGAGCATATGCACAAAAGCCAAATTCCTTATGTGTCCAATCACACTTGGCCAATAAAGAGTTGTAAAATTAATTACATTAAATTAAATCGTTTTGACACGTTCCTATTAAGACCACGGAGAAACTTCTTCCTTGACTTATAAGCCAACCACGAGCCCCGGATAAGCCAAGCTGAGCCGCTAACCCAAATCAGCAGCACTCTGCATATGCTCAGAGGCGCTCCTGCCCTTCCCGCGAGTTGCCCTCCAAGGCTAACCGTTGATCCTTCGGAATAGATTCCCGAGCCGATCGCAACGTCAACGGGAGACCCGCTTCCCCTCTTCGGGAACGAGGGCTACTTACTGCCCGTGTGCACCCAGAAGGGCACCGATCCGTCCGGCTGCACCAAGTGCGGACCCTTAAAGCTGTACTTGTATTCGAACCGCCGGTGAGGCAGCGCCGCCGTGGGAGCGCCGCCGCTTTCCGCCTGGCCTGTGGCGTCGGCCGGGGAGAGGAAGCGGCCGCTCAGGCACAGGCACGCGGCGATCAACAGCCTCTTCGCGGCCGCTGCCGCCGAGCCATCCCCGCAAACTCTGAGCGCCACCATCTTGGACTCCGCTGCATGAAACCCGGCTTGGCCAACAGGGCGCTCGCTGATTGGTCGGGCCGACAGAAGGGCGGTATCTCCCTCGGCCAAAGGGCAGGGAATACGTTAGCTTGCCCATAGAGGGCGTGGCGTCTTCGGCCACGCCTTCAGGCCACGCCCCCGAAAACGATGCTAGTAGGAGGGGGCGGAAGAGCGGTTATTTCGGACTTGGCTGTTAACGGTCGCTCGATGCTTTTTCCGCATTGTGTGTGTGGGATGTTTGTGTGGCACGTTTCCATTATCATTAATTTATAAGGATTGTGTATGTCTTGCTGTATGAATGGGAATGAACGAATGAATGAATTATTTTAAATGTTTTAAAAGTTTTTTAGTTATATTAATTGGATTTTTTAAGATATGTATATTGTATATATGTTTTGATATGTTGTGAGCCGCCCCGAGTCCTTGGAGAAGGGTGGCATAAAAATCCAATTAATAAGTACAATACATTACACTATCAGAGTTGGAAGGCACCTTGGAGGTCTTCTAGTCCAGTGTTTCCCAACCTTGGCATCTTGAAGAGATCTGGACTTCAACTCCCAGAATTCCCCAGCCAGCGAATGCCAAGTTGCCAAGGTTGGGAAACACTGTTCTAGTCCAACCCCCTGCTTAGGCAGGAGAATCTACACTACTTCAGACAAATGGTTATCCAACACCTTAAAATCTTCCAGCGCTGGAGCATATGTAACTTCTGGAGGCAGGCTGTTCCACTGATCAATTTAACAGTCAGGAAATTTCTCCTAAGTTGCTTCTCTCCTTGTTTAGCTTCCACCCATTGCTTCTTGTTCTACCCTCAGGTGCTTTGGAAAATAGGTTGACTCCCTCTTCTTTGTGGCAGCCCCTGAGATATTGGAACATTGCTTTCATGTCTTGCCTAGTCCTCTTCATTAAACTAGACATACCCAGTCCCTGAAACCGTTCTTCATATATTTTAGCCTCCAGTCCACTAATCGGCTTGGTTACTCTTCTCTTTACTCTTTTTAGAGTCAACATCCTTTTTTGCATCGTGGTGACCAAAACTGAATGCAGTACAGCGTTCCCTCGATTTTCGCGGGTTCGAACTTCGCAAAAAGTCTATACCACGGTTTTTCAAAAATATTAATTACAAAATACTTTGCGGTTTTTTCCCTTATACCCTGTTTTTTTCTGCCCGATGACGTCATATATCATCGCCAAACATTCGTCCACCTTTAATAAATATTTTTTAAAATAAACTTTAATAAATAAACATGGTAAGTAATAATCTAAATGGTTGTTAAGGGAGGGGGAAATTGCAATTTAGAGGTTTAAAGTGTTAAGGGAAGGCTTGTGATACTGTTCATAGCCAAAAATACTGTATTTACTTCCGCATCTCTACTTTGCGGAAATTCGACTTTTGCGGGCGGTCTCGGAACGCATCCCCCGCGAAAAGTGAGGGAACACTGTATTCCAAGACAGTGTTTTTCAACCAGTGTGCCGTGGCACACTAGTGTGCCGTGAGACATAGTCAGGTGTGTCGTGGGGAAATTAAACTATGGCCTGCGGAGGCCATTTATCCAGGCCGCCGCCAGCCGCCTCCATCCGAACATAAACATTCCCCTCACAATCCCTCCAGCTCTCAGCGACAGGAAGAGTGGAGGTAACATTCAATTCAATTTATTAGATTTGTATGCCGCCCCTCTCCGAAGACTCGGGGCGGCTCACAACAATAATAAAAACAATATTCCAGCGAAAAGGAACGCTCACTGACCAATTATCTTCTAGGATTCATTATTGTTATTGTTATTATTAATTTATTGTATTTGTATGCTGCCCCTCTCCGCAGACCACTAGCAATGAACCGATAGCAGGCCGCCTCTCGTCCACACCCAGGAAGGTCCCCCCCGCTCGGGCTGCCACACACATGTTATTGTGTGACCGTGGCGAGTAGTTAAAGCTGCTATTCCTCCCCATAGTCCTGATTTCTAATGGTTTAGTGGTTTAAAGCTAAAGTTTGCTGATCTTTCTTTGGACAGTTTTTGGTTATCTGTCGCCAAGGACTTCCCCATTCTGGCTAACAAATATTGCTCCCGTTTTCAACCACATATCTATTTGGTTTATTTAGCCAGGGTGGTGCAGCAGGTAGAGTGCAGTACTGCAGGCCATTGAAGCTGACTGTAGATCTGCAGGTCAGTGGTTCAAATCTCATCACTGGGTCAAGGTTGACTCAGCCTTCTTCCATCCTTCCGAGGTGGGTAAAATGAGGACCCGGATTGTGGGGGCAATAGGCTGGCTCTGTGAAAAAGTGCTATTGCTAACAGGTTGTAAGCCGCTCTGAGTCTCAGGAGAAAGGCGGCATGAAAACCAAGTAAGTAAGTAAGTACGTACGTAAGTAAGTAAGTAAGTAAGTAAGTAAGTAAGTAAGTAAGTAAGTAAATAAATAAATATTTGAGTTGAGCTTCTCAAGCTTGACTGTGATAAAAACTAAAAACAGAGAGAGACTGAGGAAGAACTTTGTGTATGTCTTTCTACCATTCCTGCCCTTTTGTGTTCATCGAAACAGGCCCAGGTTTTACACTGAGTATAAATATATTTAGAAACTATATTATTAACTATATGTATAATACGTACTGTGTTAGAATGTCGTTTTGTGTCATTTTGGTTAGTGGTGCGCCCCAGGATTTTGTAAATGTAAAAAATGTACCAGAGCTCAAAAAAGAAGATTTCTTGTGTTCCAAGAAATACAACGTGGGCCGCTCGGTTCTTGGTAGTTGTAGCCCTTGGTCTCTGAAAAGCAGCTGGTTCAGGTGGGAAGTCTAGGCAGTGGGTAGAGTGCAGTACTGCAGACCACTACAGCTGACTGCTAAATCTGCAGGTCAGCCATTCAAATCTCATCACCCAACTTCTTCCGAGTTGGGTAAAATGTGGACCTGGATTGTGGGGGCAATATACTGACTCTGTTAAAAAGTGCTAACAGGTTGTAAGCCTCCCTGAGTCTAAGAAGGGCGGCATAAAAAAAATCAAATGAATGAATGGAAAGGAAAGGTAGCCTGAGTACGAATGGTCTTTGAGTTACGACCACAATTGAGCCCAAACTTTCTGTGCCTGAACGAGATGGTTGTTAAGTGAATTTTGCCTCACTTTACAACCTTTGTTGCCACAGTGGTTAAGAGAATCATTGCAGTTGTTAAGTTAGTAACAAGGTTGTTCAGTGAAACTGGCTTCCCCGTTGCAAAAGGTGGTAAAACAACCTCCTAAGATACTGCAACCCATCATAAAAATGAATTAGTAGCCAAGCATCTGAATTTTGATCATGTGACGATGTGGATGCTGCAACGGCCATAAGTGTGAAAAACAGCCATAAATCACTTCAGTGCCCTTGCATCTTTAAATGGTCACTAAATGAACTGTTGTAAATTGAGGACACTCAGTTTTATCATTTTAAAATCAACATTAGGAACATTCAAGTAATGAAATGGTTTACTCAAAGTGTCAAAAAAATCCAAATATAAAGCAAATACTTTGGGTGCTGTCCCAGATTACTTGCATTTTAGAAGAAAAAATGTGTCCTTTTTCCATGTAGGTTTTGGTTGCCTGCATTGTTTGGTTGTTTTGGAGGTAAAAAAGCACGGTTGTTTCTTTGGTTGTTTTGGAGATAATGTGATAGATTTGCTTGATTTGTGTTGCTTCATTAAATGAGGATTATGTTAATGCTTATAAAAGCTTTGTAGTTGAGTGGGTTTGCACTGGGAATTTTTCACTGATGAATAAAAGTCTCTTTTAAATCAGGGCAATGACTTCATGAACCAATTCACTTTTAGAATGGAATTCTTTATTGGCCAAGTGTGATTGGGCCCACAAGGAATTTGTCTTTGGTGCATATGCTCTCAGTGTACATAAAAGAAAAAGATACATTTGTTAAGAATCATGAAGTACAGCACTTAATGATTATCATAGGATACAAATAAGCAATGAGGAAACAATATTAATATAATATTATCCTAATATTATATTGATATAATATTATTCTAATATTATAGTAATATACCGTGTTTCCCCGATAGTAAGACCCCCCGATTGTAAGACATATGGGGGGTTTCAGGGGGGTCGGCTAATATAAGCCATACCCCGAAAGTAAGACATATGTCTTACTTTCGGGGAAACACGGGGAGTATTGCCGGAGGAGCCCCATCCCGGGCGGAGCAGCCTGAGGGGTCTGGTGCAGCGCTGCCTCCTCCCGCGCCCCGTCCCCGCTCGGCAATCGGCCCGGCGGCATTGCTGGCGTTCCAGGCGGGCCGCCCGGCAGTCCAGGTTTCATCATTCATTTATCTCGGCTCGGAAATTATGCGGGTCTTTCAATCCTGCTGCTTCTTTTTAGCTCCTTTCCTCCTTTTTTTCGGTGCCTTTCATCAGCTGATGGACCCCAAACATTGCAGACCCTGTGCTTTTCTGACTTACCCTCGTTAAGGATGGAAGGCTGAGTCAACTTTGAGCCTTCGGGAACGCGACCCTTTCAATTTTTTTCCAATATAAGACATACCCCGAAAGAAAGACATAGGGGGGCTTTTGGGGGTAAAAAGAAAGTAAGACACTGCCTTACTATCGGGGAAACACGGTAATATTATCCTAATCCTAAGGATACAAGCAACAGGTTATAGTAATACAGTCATAGGTGGGAGGAAATGGGTGATAGGAATGATGAGAAAAAATAGTAGCAATAGTAGTCCAGACTTAGTAAATAGTTTGACAGTGTTGAGGGAATTGTTTAGCAGAGTGATGACATTCGGGAAAAAACTGTTCTTCTGTCTCGTTGTCTTGGTGTGCAGTGCTCTGTAGCGACATTCTGAGGGTAGGAGTTGAAACAGTTTGTGTCCAGGATGCGAGGGGTCAGTAAATATTTTCACAGCCCTCTTTTTGACTCGTGCAGTATACAGGTCCTCAATGGAAGGCAGGTTGGCAAGCAATTGTTTTTTCTGCAGTTCTGATCATTCTCTGAAGTCTGTGTCGGTCTTGTTGGGTGGCAGAACTTGGGGCTTTTTGGTCGCAAAACAGAAATGTTTTGTTATTTGGAAAAATGCTTCTCTAATATTCTAGGAATCTCCTGGGAGGAAACAGGGCTGGAAAAGGTGGGGGGAAAGCCTCCATGGGGCTTCTTCTGGAACCTCCTGGGAGGAAACAGGGCCAGAAAAGGCAGGGAGAAGCCTCTGTGGGGCCTCTCTAGGAATCTCCTGTAAGGAAACAGGGCTGGAAAAGGCCGAAATTTGCTTTTCTATTGATTCCTATGGGAAAAATTGCTTCTTCTTCAAAACCTTTCTACTTATCCTGGTCACGGAACGAATTAAGTTCATAAGTAGAGGTTCCACTGTATACTCCTTGGCTTTTATTATTAGAGGTTGCTGCGGATCATTTGCATTTTTATTCTTAGCTATCAGAATATTATCACCAGTGTAATGCAAGTTATCGATATTTCTTGCTCTAATTTTAAAACCATACTTATTTCCAATCCATTGAGATTTTCTTCCTGTATATTTGGTGTATTAGTTGAACAAATAAAGGGGGGGGGGGATACAACTTTGTCTCACTCCTTTGCCAACCTGGAATCGGCTTGTTTCACCATGTTCCGTCTAGACTGTGGCTTCCTGTTCTGTGAATAGGATTCACATGAGAACAACAAAGATGCTCTGCGATTTCCATTTTCCTAAGGATACTCCAAAACCTGACATGACTGGCACAGTCAAAGGCTTTTCATAGCGAATGAGGTATATATATAGAATTCTTTTTCGTATTCTTTGGCTTTCTCAATTATCATCTGGCGTCTCCCTGTCCATGTAGGGCTCTAAATCTGCATTGGATGCTGCTACCGTTAGCATTATTTTCTTAGCAGGTAAAATTAAGTATATTGTATAATTTGCACATTTTGTTAAGTCCTCTTTTTCTGGTAATCTCTTCCAATCTATGGCTCACTGTGACGTTCTTTACATTTACTGAGATAGCTTGGTTAAAACTAATAATTATTTTTTTGTTTCTTGACATGTATTGTAGATATGCTTCAAATTCCATTGGTTGAGTTTTAAGCTGCCCAGGGTCTAGTGGCTGTTAAATAAACCCATCAATTCCTATAGCCTTCCAACTTCACAATGATCAAGAGTCTTCAGAGAGTGGGGGCATACAAATCCAATTAAACTTAAGCTTAAGAATACTGATCTAATTTCAACTTCTAATACTAGATGTCCTTGTAAGTAGGGAATGTCTTCTAAAGCAGTAATGGTGAATCCTTTTTGGCTCAAGTACCAAAACGGTGTATACACCTGTGATAGTGGCCACACCCACACCCTTCATGGCATTGGACCAGAATATCTCCGAGACTGCCTTCTGCCGCACGAATCCCAGCGACCGGTTAGGTCCCACAGAGTTGGCCTTCTCCAGGTCCCGTCGACTAAACAATGTTGTTTGGCGGGACCCAGGGGAAGAGCCTTCTCTGTGGCGGCCCCGACCCTCTGGAACCAGCTCCCCCCGGAGATTAAGATTGCCCCCACCCTCCTTGCCTTTCGCAAACTTCTTAAAACTCACCTCTGCCGTCAGGCATGGGGGAATTGAGACATTTCCCCCTGGCTTATATAGTTTTATGTATGGTATGCTTGCGTTGAATGGTTTTAAATTAATGGGTTTTTAGATACTTTTTAAATATTAGATTTGTTTATTATATACTGTTTTATTATTGTTGTGAACCGCCCCGAGTCTATGGAGAGGGGCGGCATACAAATCCAATAAATAATAATAATAAATACAAATCTAATTAATAATAATAATAATAATAATAATAATAATAATAATAATAATGCAATGCCATCCCCCTGCGCATGCGCACAATCCTTGTGCTGCTCCCCCATGCATGTGAACAACCCCCCTGCACTATCCCTCCTGCGCATGGACACAGAGCTCACTGAAACCTCTGGACTTCCGGTAGGAAAGCCACCCAAAGCCTGGGGATGGTGAAAAACGGCTAACAAGGCCAACCAGAAGTTTGTTTCTGGTACTGTGCAGAGTTTCAGTACATTTCTATCTTTGTAGGATATTCTTTAAATCAGTTACTATCTTTCCATTGACATCCTGTAGCATATCAACTCAAGATCAGAAGCTGCTTTTGAGTTTCAAGATGTCTCTGAAAACTTTCCGTTCACAAACATTCATTGTAATACTGCTTCTAGCCTTTACAAACGACTCCCCAAAATCTTTTATTTAGTTGCACAGTTTCAATCTATGAAACTGAGATAACTATCATATTAAAGAATTGTCTGTGAAAACTAAATTGATATTGCTTGTGTTATGTCCTGAAGAATTTGGAAGGTTTTCACTCCAGTCCGACAGGGAAGTAAAGTAGGAACATTCTGATTGGTTCCCTGCTGGATTGGCTCCCTATTTAAACCCCATGCCTTTTGTATACTGCTGCTGGAAGTTATTTTATGTAACCTAATAAAGGACTGAAGTCACTCCACCAGTCTTCAATCTCTTCAGTATCGGAACTCAACAGTTTGGTCATTGATTGATTGACTCCTGGTGATTGCCTAAGCCAGTGTTTCCCAACCTTGGCAACTTGAAGATATTTGGACTTCAAATCCCAGAATTCCCCAGCCAGCGAATGCTGGCTGGGGAATTCTGGGAGTTGAAGTCCAGATATCTTCAAGTTGCCAAGGTTGGGAAACACTGGCCTAAGCAAGTGTCTTCAGTTCTTTTAGTATAGTTTCCCCCCCCAGAAGTGGTTTGCTATTGCCTCATTCATGAACAGCTTGCCTTCAGAAGTTGAGATCCTTCATCCTTGGTTTTTAAGAAAAGACTGGACAGCCACCTGTCTGCAATGATATATGGTTTGCTGCATATATCAAAGTCCTTTCCAGTTCTATTCTGATTCATTCCTAGAATTAAGAGCGAGGAAATGGCCCAAGGTCAACTAGCTGGCCTTGTGGCCAAGGCAGAAATAGAGCTCACCTTCCCCATCATTCGACCTTCTCCACAAAACTACCGTAGGTCTTGGTGTCTGAAATAAAATACATTGAACCTTGCCATTACAGCCTTTCTCAGCTGGGTTTCTACTAAGACCTTGGTATAGTAATAACAAAAGATTTAAGTGCCAAAGCCCACTGCAACAATATAGCCAAGAAGGCTTCAAGAGTTGTAAACCTAATCCTACGTAGCTTCTGCTCTGGCAATCTCACACTACTTACCAGAGCTTACAAAACTTTTGCCAGACCCATCCTCGAATACAGCTCACCTGTTTGGAACCCATATCGCATCTCAGACATTAACACCCTTGAAAATGTCCAAAGATACTTCACCAGAAGAGCCCTTCACTCCTCCACTCGAAATAAAATACCCTATGAGACTAGACTTTCAAACCTGGGCCTAGAAAGTTTAGAACTAAGACGCCTTAAACAAGATCTAAGTATTGCCCACAAGATCATATGCTGCAATGTCCTGCCTGTCGGCAACTACTTCAGCTTCAACCACAACAACACAAGAACACACAACAGATTTAAACTTAATATTAACTGCTCCAAACTTGACTGTAAAAAATATGACTTCAGTAACCGAGTTGTCGAAGCGTGGAACTCATTACCGGACTCCATAGTGTCATCCCCAAACCCCCAACGCTTTACCCTTAGATTATCTACAGTTGACCTATCCAGATTCCTAAGAGGTCAGTAAGGGGCGAGTACAAGTGCACTAGAGTGCCTTCTGACCCCTGTCCTATTGCTCTCCTATATCTCCTATACCTTTCCTCTATTCCTATATCTCTTCTTCCATTCTTTCATTGATATATTCTATTCCTATATCTTCTTTTCTATTATTTCTTAGATATATTTTACTATGAGAATCTCCTCTATAACCTTCATCATGTATTTTACTATGTGTATATTGATATATACCCACTAAAACCCTCATTGTGTATTGGACAAAATAAATAAATAAAAATAAAATAAATAAACATCCAGAGTTCCATAAGAGGTCACTCGCGATTTCCAAGAGATTAAGATTGAAAAAAATAAATAACACTGTTTAATGCTATTGCCATAACTCACTGATGGAAATTTTTACCCGTCGTGATTCAGTTGCTGTTTTATTATTGAATTGTAAAAAGTATAAGTTATGGCTGGTGTAAGTTTGTGAAGTTTAACTTTTTTTTTAAGGAAGGTAACCTGAAAATGGAAAAACAGTTTTTCTAGGGCAAAAAAAGAATTGAGAAAGGCTGCATAATGAGATGTCTTTAGCCTACAAAAGCTTGTGGGTTTTTCTCATTTTTAACTTGTTACAAAATACAGTATTCATTTTTCTTAATGCAACAAATAGAACCCTCTGTGGATAACCCTCTCTGCTGCGAACTCAGTATAAAAAAATGGGCAGAAATATAAACACCTTATCTTGAATCCAAAGGGCAGCTCTGATTAGTATTTGGTTCTAGCAAATATATCTTGGAGCTTGTTTCAGAATTTTGTTTAATCAAATAGATTTCAGTTAAGGGCTTCGTTCTGTCATACGAGAAACAGGAAGATGCAGAAATGTAATAGGATGGTGTAGACCAGGGGCGTCACATTCCATTTCACCGAGAGCCACATGAGGGTTGTGTTTGACTTGGGGGGGGGCACTCAGAGGGCATGGCCAGCTTCATGTCACTCATGTCAGGAGTGCCTGTGCTGGCCCGAGCGCTCTGTCAGCAAAAAATGGGCTCCTGAGCTCTATTTTTGGCTGGGATGGCCTCCTGCAATCCTCTGCTAGCAAAAACAGAGCCCGGGATGGTCGTGCACATTGCACAGGACAGAAAGCTCCATTTTCGCTGGAAGAGGCACTGGTCCTTCACTATTTCCAGGGCGGCCTTGCAGGGGAGATCTAAGCATCCTGCAAGCCTGATTTGGTCCATGGGCCTCAAGTTTGACACCCCTGGCTTAGACGGTCTCCTAGTGGATTACTATGTTTATTTATACATGACATACTACATAAGAATAATTTTGGAACATCCTGAGAGTGAGGAAAAGATGGAACCAAAAGTCTGTGAGGCCTCAGAAAACTATGACGCAAGCTTTAGAATGTGCTAGAATCATAGAGTTGGAAAAAGCCAAACACGCCATTAAGCCTATCCCCTTGCATGATATAATAATCTAAGCCAGTGGTTCTCAACCTAGGGGTCGGGACCCCTTTGGGGGTCAAATGATCATTTCACAGGGGTCGCCTAAGACCATGGGAAAAGACAAATTTCCTACGGTGTTAAGAACTAAAGCTTCTATTCTGGAGCCTTGGTACATAGTTTTACAATCTGACCAATCAGGCATTTACAGTGGGGATGTCCTCTGACCTTCCTGACAATCATCTTAAAGCTCTGTTGGGAGAATTGGTGCTAGACTTATGGTTGGGGGTCACCACAACATGAGGAACTGTGTTAAGGGGTCGTGAAATTAGAAAAGTTGAGAACCCCTGCATTATTGGAATTTCTGTCCCTTTTAATACAAAATTGCATCCTAGACTTCTAATTCATCAAGTTATAGAACAGTAATTTGAAATCCATCCTCATTTTCTTGGCACTAACAAAAAAAGCTTCACTTAGCTTTTAAAGCACTTCTGGAATACTTTTAATTGCTGTTGACTCCTTTTTAAAATTTATTTAATAGGTTTCCTCCCCACCACCCCCATGGCTGATTTATTTTTTAATTTTTAAAAAACCTTGTCAACAGCCCTAAAAATGACTTACAATTTTTAACTTAGAAAAATCATAAATATCCTTTTTTTAATGCAAAATTGTCCAAAAAAGCTATCCTCAGCCTTAGTTTTAATGCCATGTTTTCATTCCAGTGGTTGTAGGTCCGAAAAGGAGCCCTGGATTTCCTGATTCCCCTGGTCCTCCTGGGGTGCCAGGCCCTAGAGGAGCTATGGGGCCAGTGGGACCATCTCCAGACCTCTCCCACATTAAGCAGGGCAGAAGGGGGCCTATGGTCAGTATGACAAGTGTGTAAAATAATCTCTTGATCAGTGAGATTAAGTTGTGTCCTGGACCAGTTATTGCTGCTCAAAGTTATGCATTATTTCCCAACCTGGTTGGGGGTCACCACAACATGAGGAACTGTATTAAGGGGTCACAACATTAGAAAAATTGAGCACCACTGATATAAATTAAAGCATATCAGGCAGTCAAGCCTCTACTTGAACACATCCCCCAAAGAGCAAGTCCAACATCTCTAAGCAGTTGATTCCATGGCTGAAATGCTCTACTAGTAGAAAGTGTTTTAATAACATCCCAAACCAATAAATTTAGCAAGGGAACAAAACTCAGACAAAAGATAAATTTTCCCTCTATCTCTTTTTTTCTTCCTATTTTTTACCATGAATTCTATGAATCCATTAATATTTTTAGTATTTTTAATTTTATATATCTTTTACAATATTGTCCCTTGGAGGACAGCCAATTGGCAAAAACTTGCATTAAGTTTGAAATAGGATTGTCCTTTCTATTCTTGGTACCTTTGTTCATTGTACCCAACCTTGGCATAAACATACCTTGGCAACTTTTTCTTGGCTAAGTCTTTATAATGTTTTTATGTCAACTCCAATTCACCCGAAACAATTGTAAAGGCCAAGGGAGATTACTCTACCTTGGCACAAATAAGGAAGAAACTTTACATAAGCAGAGAGAGGCAAAACTTCCTTAAGTCTTAGGAGACAAGATAATATTTGGCAGAATCTTTGGGATGCTACTGCCTAGTTCACTAAGAAGGTATGATTGGGGACATCTAACTTTTGTTCTGGTTTCTGGTAGAAATTTAGTAATTACAAATAACTCTTATTAAATGCATCATTTCATGAATAAAGCAACTCTGTTTATTTCTCTGCTCTCCTGTACTTCAAACACATTCCATACAGCACTCGGTCCGTTATCTCTCTCTTAGCCGCATTTCTCACATTCCTTTTCCTGCTTCACTTAAACAAGATTTATTTTCCGAACTACATAACTTTGAAAAAACAGCAGCACTGACTAAATACAATACAAAATACTTTGGCTTACTTTAGCGTGGCAAAAACATATCCATTATTCTTTTCGGCAACGTTGAAACTCCACCCTTCTTCTCCACTAGCCCCCTGACGTGCCAAATACATCACTACAATATTTAACCCATTCCTCTCCTTAATATCTTCTTCCAGACCTCTGTTCTCTACGTTTCTGGACCCTTCTGAATTTAGGGTTAACCCAGCGAGCGTCTGATTCTCCCTTACTAGATCCTGAACTCATAGCCCCATCCTATGGCTGGCCTCCCACCTGTTCTACTACCTGTAACCCCGTCCCCCCCCCACTACTTCATAAACACTATCTGAATCCGAGTCCTCAATATCTTCATCATCCTCCAACTGATCAGGAGTATGTACAACATACAACATAGCCGGGGTGGCGCAGCAGGTAGAGTGCTGTACTGCAGGCCACTGAAGCTGACTTGTAGATCTGAAGGTCAGCGGTTCAAATCTCATCACCGGCTCAAGGTTGACTCAGCCTTCCATCCTTCCGAGGTGGGTAAAATGAGGACCTGGATTGTGGGGGCAATAGCCTAGCTCTGTTGAAAAAGTGCTATTGCTAACATGTTGTAAGCCGCCCTGAGTCTAAGGAGAAGGGCGGCATAAAAATTGAATAAATAAATAAATAAATAAACAACCTTCAGGTTTGATTCAGAACTCCAGAACCTGCAGTTTCCAAAGTGATTTACTATGAAAAACACTTCCATTTTTCTGCCTCGTTATGTTGTTTGGAAGTGTCCGTGGCATTTCTCTTCATGATGTATTTCAGTTTAATTGATTGTTGCAGATGAAAATGTTAGGCTTCAGTAAACTCTTTAATTAAGTATCTTTCCATCACTCCAATGCTTTCCTTAGCTGTCCATATTTCCAAATCTGAAAAAAATCTATTTGGAATGGTTCTGTCATGACACTTTCCCCCACAAATTTCATTGAATTGTTGATGCCAGAAAGATCACTGGAGAAAGAATTATAAAGTATATAAAAAAAACCAGTGTTCACACATATTCCAGGGTATATTATACTGTAATTATATAAGTGCAACAGCATCAAATTCCATTCGTAACATTTAACTATTATGGAATAATTTGTATAATATATTGTATAATGTTAAATTTGGGGTCTGTCCTTTTTCATTGTGTTGTCATGGTTCTTATTGTTTTTGTTCTGTTTATTTTTAATTTTTGTTGTCCACTGCTGAGTTATTTGTCATAGAAATATGGTAAATGAGTAATTTACCAAACTCATTGGGGGGAAAAAAACTTCAAAAAGGAAATCATTACCTCAAATGAAAGAAAAGGAATGCAAATTTCCCCTCCCCCCACTGCTTGGTATTCATTTCATTTTATTTTTTATACCTCCTTTTAAAATTGGTTATTGTACAGTACATCTTCCGGGAGGCTTATTTACTCAAAATGTAGGAGAGGTACTGTTTAAAAACTCGTATGTATTTTTTTGGAAAATAAAAATATTTTTTCTCCATAATTTTCATATACTGTATATAACAATGCATATACCTTAGAACAGTGTGCCATGAAGCTCAGAGAGAAAGAAAGCAAGAGAGAAAACAAGAGAGAAAGAAAGCAAGCGAGAGAGAGAACGAAAGCAAGAGAGAGAAAGAAAGAGAGAGAGAGAAAGAGAACATGAGAGAGAGAAAGAAAGCAAGAGAGAGAGAAAGAAAGAGAAAGAGCAAGAGAGAGAGAGAGAAAGCAAGAGAGAGAAAGAGCGAGCGAGAGAGAAAGAGAGCAAGAGAGAGAGAAAGAGAGAGAGAGAACAAGAGAGAAAGAAAGCAAGAGAGAGAGAAAGAGAGGGAGGGAAGAAGAGAGAAAGACAGAGGGAGGGAGGGAGGGAGAGAGAAAGACAGCAAAAAAGAGAGGAAGGAAGAGAAAGAAAGGGATGGAGAGAGAGAGAAAGAAAGAGGAAGGAATGGAGAGAAAGAGGGAGGGAGAAAGAAATAGAGTGAAGGGGAGGAAGAGAGAGAGAGAGAATTTTTTTGTCCAAACTTTTAGGGCCCCCCCCCCTCAGCTCAATGTGCCCTAGGGTTTCATAAATGTAAAAAATGTGCCGTGGCTCAAAAAAGGTTGAAAATCACTGAATATATCAATAATGTACACATAATTTTTTCTCTATCATTCTTAAAATCAATATCCTATTTTGCACCTATGACATTTCATCAGTTTGTTCTTCATTTCTTTATACTTCCCTCCCTCTTTCTCCATCTCTTCCCTCTATCTACTTCCTTCCTCTCTTTCTCTTCTACTTCCCTCTCCCTTTACCTTTCTACTTCCTCTTTCTCCTTCTTAATCTATAAGTGTTTTGACCTAGCTAGGGCCCACCTATCTACTGTATATACATTATTTTTCTTTGGCATGCTCGAGGTATGACTAGAAAATAAACAGCCTTTATCGTTAACAGAAATGTCAACTTCCTCTCTCTCAAAAGGATTTTTTTTGGGGAGGGGGGAAGCATATATGATTATTTTCCAGGCCATATCTTATCAGCATATGAGAGTCATGATGTTCACCACATTTCTCAGAGTAATGCGATATCTTCACCAACTTGAAAATCTCAAAATGGGTGGGCAGTGTGGTCGGGCGGTAGGAAAAGCAAGTAGGATGCTTGGCTGCATAGCTAGAGGTATAACAAGCAGGAAGAGGGAGATTGTGATCCCCTTATATAGAGCGCTGGTGAGACCACATTTGGAACACTGTGTTCAGTTCTGGAGACCTCACCTACAAAAAGATATTGACAAAATTGAACGGGTCCAAAGACGGGCTACAAGAATGGTGGAAGGTCTTAAGCATAAAACGTATCAGGAAAGACTTCATGAACTCAATCTGTATAGTCTGGAGGACAGAAGGAAAAGGGGGGACATGATCGAAACATTTAAATATGTTAAAGGGTTAAATAAGGTTCAGGAGGGAAGTGTTTTTAATAGGAAAGTGAACACAAGAACAAGGGGACACAATCTGAAGTTAGTTGGGGGAAAGATCAGAAGCAACATGAGAAAATATTATTTTACTGAAAGAGTAGTAGATCCTTGGAACAAACTTCCAGCAGACGTGGTTGGTAAATCCACAGTAACTGAATTTAAACATGCCTGGGATAAACATATATCCATTGTAAGATAAAATACAGGAAATAGTATAAGGGCAGACTAGATGGACCATGAGGTCTTTTTCTGCCGTCAGTCTTCTATGTTTCTATTTCAACTGCACTGTTTGCTTTGCAGGTTCCTTTCAATGCCACTTACTCTTTCTCTAAACTACTTTATGCACATACTTTCTTGTTAATGCCATCCTGTATCTCCAATCTATTCATCTAGGAAAAGGTCCCTTGATTTCAGTGAGATGCTAATTGCTGGAGAGCAACAGTCAATGAATCCTATGTGTAATCAATCCATACAGCGTTTACTTGGTTGATTTGTTCAGGCAGATGAATTCAAGGGCTGGGAAAAGCAGATGAGAAAAGTGAGTGACAGATGCAAACTCCAGGGTACAGCTTCTTGTTGGGAAGTTTGTCTTTGCTTTAAAAGAGACGCCTTCAGGGATCATGTACTTTGAATTCCCTACAAATTTTGTGTCATCTTAGGTTGACCAACTCTGGAAGAACATATTAACCTCCTCTTGTGATTTTTAGCAAACCATTCTAATTTAGCAAGTAATTAAGGGTCACATGTAGGATAAAGAGTTGGATAATCTTGGATTATGCACAGGAAGCTTTGTTTCCAAGGTAACCTCAACGGAGGGGGGTATTAATGCCGAGGTCGGTCAGTTAATGAACTGGGAATAGTGAGTACTACAAAACATGTTAGAAACAGGCGGAAATAATAATTGCATGACCATTAAACAATTTGATAATGGAAAACAAAGACTGCTGCTACAAAAAAAACACTGTCCACAAAAGATTTCAGTCCAAGGGGAGAGATCTGCTGAGATAGGTCAAGGGAAACTGAAAACAGACAGGGGGAAAAAAGTTAATGTTTTGCAATCAAGTTTCTTCATTCTTTGTCCACACATTTCACAAGTCTATATGTAGGGCGATTGAGGAAGGAAATGGACTTAAGTTAGCTATTGACTCTGACCAAAAATCATCCCTTTTTTGTCCAAAAAATGTGGGACAAAAATTATTTAAAGAAAGTCCATTCACTTTAGGTAATTTTAAGAAAGATGACCAGCATTTTCAAGAGTAGCTATGCTACGTCTATTGAAGGAACATTGTTTATATAGCCTAACAGTTCAATTAAGGGGCGTACATAACTGCACCAGTGTGCCTTTCATTCTCTCTCCTTTATCTCATATATCTTTTCTTCCTTTCATATATCTTCTCCTCTATTTTTATATCTTTTCTTCTATCCTTTTCTTTATATATATTACTACATGTCTGTTCTCTTCAATATGTATCGTGTATTGCAGGGGTCCCCAACCACCGGGCCGCGGACCAGTACCGGGCCGCGGGGCATGTTGCACCGGTCCGTGGAGTCAGCAGCTGCCGGCCCTCATGCCGCCACCCCTCCCTCCAGCGCTTCGCCTCCCGCCGGGCAAGAGGCCTCGGGAGGCAGGTTCTGCCGGCCACAGGACGATGGACGGGACAGAGGGGTGGGAAGGACCGAGAGGCTCAAGCCTCTTTTGGCTTCTGCCGCGGGGCGCTTTTGCGTTTTTGGCTGGGGGGAGGCAGGAGGGCCAGCCTGACCCCCTGTCTCCAGCGCTTAGCCCCCGCTGGGCAAGAGGGCTTGGGAGGCAGGTTCTGCCGGCCACAGGGCGATGGTGGGAAAGAGGGGCGGGGAGGACCAGCACCCCCATGCTTAATCCCGCCCCCAACCACACCCCTTTCCGCCCCCACCGGGCCATAGAAAAATTGTCTTGCTGAAACTGGTCCCTGGTGGAAAAAACGTTGGGGACCACTGGTGTATTGGACAAATAAATAAATAAATAAATAAAAAATTAGAATAATCCTTAGGAAATATTTTACAAAGTGGATTCTAATCCATGTTATTTTATATCAAAATAAATGTGTTAGACTTAATATGTCCTAAGTTAATGTCACTTTCATTGATTGGTCCATTGGCCTGAGAACAAGTTTATCTTGTTCTCAGGCCAAAAGCAACATGAGAAAATATTATTTTACTGAAAGAGTAGTAGATCCTTGGAACAAACTTCCAGCAGACATGGTAGATAAATCCACAGTAACTGAATTTAAACATGCCTGGGATAAACATATATCCATCCTAAGATAAAATACAGAAAATAGTATAAGGGCAGACTAGATGGACCATGAGGTCTTTTTCTGCCGTCAGACTTCTATGTTTCTATCTAGTGCTCAGTAGAATGTATTGCCACCAGAGGTTGTGGGTATTCCGTCACGGGAGGTTTTAAAGAAGAGACTGGACAGGCCTTTGTCTAGAATGGTATAGGGCAGTGATGGTCAAACTTTTTTTCCTCGGGTGCTGAAAGCGTACGTGCGTGTGCTATTGTGCATGTGCGAGTGCCCACACCCATAAGTCAATGCCTGGAGAAGGTGAAAATACCCCCCTGCTCTCGCCCCAGAGGCCCTCTGGAGGCCTGAAACAGCCCATTTCCCAAACTCTGGTGGCCCTGTTTTTCGCTCTCTCCAGGCTCCAGAGGCAAAAATGCCCTCCCTCATCCCCCTGGAGACTCTCTGGAAGCCAAAAATGCCCTCTCAGAGCCTCCGAGCGAGGCAAAAATCAGCTGGTCAACACGCACATGTCCATCGGAGGTGAGCTAGTATTACAGCTTACGTGCCAGCAAATATATCTCCACGTGCCACCTGTGGTACCCATGCCATAGATTCACCATCACTAGTATAGGGTCTCCTGCTCGAGCCAGGGGTTGGACTAGAAGACCTCCAAGGTCCCTTCCAACTCTTGTTATTTTGTTAGTTATCAGATTGTTTTCATTGATTTGATCGATGTACTTTCTATATTGCACCACAAATGAAATATTTTAAAGATGCCTTGTTGAGAGTAAGGCGAAATAATAATAATGATGATGATGATGACGATGATGATGATGATGATGATAATAATTATTTATTAGATTTGTATGCCACCTCTCTCCGAGGACTCGGGGCGGCTCACAACAATAACAATACAATGAACAGTAATACAAATCCAATATTAATAAAAACTAGAATTAAAACCCATTAATATTTTAAAAAACAATCAATACTACAGTCATACCACTCTCAAAGGCTACAGTCAGAAAAGGGGGAGAGGGAATTAATCCCCCCATGCCTGGCGACATAAATGGGTCTTCAACATCTTGCGGAAGGCGAGGAGGGTGGGGGCAATTCGAATCTCCTGGGGGAGTTGATTCCAGAGGGCCAGGGCCACCACAGAGAAGACTCTTCTAGGTCCCGCCAGACAACATTGTTTAGTCGACGGGACCTGGAGAAGGCCAACTCTGTGGGACCTAATCGGCCGCTGGGATTCAGAATCTCTGATTCTGCCTATAGAAAAGAGCTAAAAAAAGAAGATATAAGATATAAGCCACTATTCATCCATACAGAAACCAGTAGTAGGCTCCCTCAGTTATATGTTTAGCCTTCCCACAGTTTTTTGCCTCTCTATCGATTATGTAAACTCTCCTTCAGACCTAATTTTTGTATTCATTAGTTAGCAAATATTTTTTCAGCTTTTTAGCTGAAAATATTCTAACTTGACTGGCTTGTGGGCACTGTATATGCATGTGTTCGTTTAACAGCTTTTTCTTGTTTTTAAAAACGTCAAGAAATCAGCTGTTCAGAAGAAGCTCTGTTGGGAGAATTGGTGCTAGACTTATGGTTGGGGGTCACCTCAACATGAACATCTGTATTAAGGGTCGCGGCATTAGAAAGGTTGAGAACCACTGTTCTAATGGATCCAATTTTCATTTTAAATTTCCCAAGATACTGCCCAAATTTGGGGATATTACAGAAATTGAAATTACCTCACATGGCAGATGTACCATCTGTCCAATCAATGGCTTTCTTCATCTGAAATTAATTGAATCATATTGGAAGTTCCTTCACAAGTTCACATTTATTCAAAAAAAAAACAACCCCATATACTACTACCATATAATTGGACTACATTTAAGAACAAACTCCAGCACTAGAATAATTCCATAATGATTTCTTTTAAGATTGTCATATAGTTCCAGCTTCTAAATAATGTCTTTCATAATTAGTTTATATTACCTACCATAGTTTAGCAGATGCCACATTGTTTTAAAGCATTAACTCAATTGAACATTGAATAATTAAATAATTAAAGCTGTAAGGCCCTGTGAGACAAGAGCTTAACTAACTGCTAGAACAAGTTCTCAGTTCAGTTTTCTCAAAGAACATGGTGCTTTTGAAGTGTAATGCAAAAAAAAAAAAGTTACATAAAATAATTATTCCTTTAAATGTATTCTGCTTATGAAGTTCTTTGAAGGGTTTTTTGTTGCCAGAAGTAGGGGCATGGAGTAAGAACTGAACAGATTTTGTATGCTGGAGAATTAAAATCTGAAAATGTCTTCCCCTTTTTGCAATCAGTACCGTGCATCTCACCCTATGAAAATAAGGGAAAGATTCGTATTAGTTATTTCATATATAAAAGGCTTATTATTATTATTATTATTATTATTATTATTATTATTATTATTAATTGGATTTGTATGCCGCCCCTCTCCGCAGACTCGGGGCGGCTAACAACAATGATAAAAAACCCAGCATGTAACAATCCAATTAATAAAACAACTAAAAACCCTTATTATAAAAACCAGACAAGCACACAAACATACCATACATAACTTGTAATGGCCTAGGGGAAGGAATATCCTAACTCCCCCATGCCTGGTGACAAAGGTGGGTCTTGAGTAATTTGCGAAAGACAAGGAGGGTGGGAGCCGTTCTCATCTCTGGGGGGAGTTGATTCCAGAGGGCCGGGGCCGCCACAGAGAAGGCTCTTTCCCTGGGGCCCGCCAAATGATATTGTTTGG
This sequence comes from Erythrolamprus reginae, assembly GCF_031021105.1. Lineage (NCBI taxonomy): Eukaryota > Metazoa > Chordata > Lepidosauria > Squamata > Dipsadidae > Erythrolamprus > Erythrolamprus reginae. The sequence continues at coordinate 335,524,960 of NC_091951.1, read as the reverse complement.
TCGACAGGACCCCGAGGAGGCCAACTCTGTGGGACCTTATCGGCCGCTGGGATTCGTGAGGTTTTCTATATTCCACAAACAAGATGTGACCGGTAGAACAAACTATTTTCTCCTGCCTATGAGTAAAGTACAAGTAAAGGAGAATATTGTAGTTTGAGGTTGAAATGAGGGATCCTTGCGCCCTTGAGCCAGGGTGGCATAGTGGTTACAGCATAGCACTGCAGCCTACATCAGCTAACTGCTAGCTGTAGTTCAACAGTTCAAATCTCACCACTGGCTCAAGCTCAACTCAGCCTTCCATCCTTCCGAGGTGGGTAAAATGAGTAGTCAGATTGTTGGGGGCAATATGCTGATTCTGTAAAGAGCTTAGAGAGGGCTGTAAAAGCACTATGAAGCGGTATATAAGTCTAAATGCTATTACTATTGGTACTCTCTGAGTTTGGTTGTTTTCTTGTGGATATTTCTTTACCCAAGCTAAGTAACATCATCAAGTCCTCCATCATCAACAGCACTTACTAGTTTAGATAATGAAATGTATGCAAAAAAACAAACTCAGAGAACAAAGGGGACCCTTCATAAGGGTGAAGTTCATCCGCTCTATCTTTCTGCCCAAACGTTCTTCAAGGGAAAGAATATTGAATGTGGAACATGGAATATGGAAGGTAGCATGGAATGGAACGGAACAGAACAGAATAGAATAGAATAGAATAGAATAGAATAGAATAGAATTCTTTATTGGCCAAGTGTGATTGGACCCACAAGGAATTTGTCTTTGGTATATAAGCTCTCAGGAGCATAAAATACTTTAATCAAGAATAAAAAGATACATCGTTTAGTAATAGTTAAGGTTACTAATAAGTTATGCAATTGTACTGGGTTTTATATTTTTTTGAACCCTAAAATAAGCACTTGGCCTTATTGCTATGTACTCAAAAAACTGATTTTGGCTTATTATCAGGAGATGTCTTTTGGGGTACTAGGAAACAAATAAAAACAAGATAAATTGAAAAATACTTAGGTTGGAAGAGTCCAGGTTACGTTTTTTTGGTTTTCTCAAGGCATCAAATGACTGTTTTGAGAACTATATTCTAGGCAATCTTTTTAGTTTGATCCAGCATAGCTTTTCTAGTGGTTTTGTTAAATTACAGTGAAAATCTCAAGGTATTCTGATTTAAAACTCTCAGTACACCACCATAATAAATGTGATTTGTTTCTTTGGTTTCTTGTCGGATTACCCCACCTGGTGGTCTAATGTTCCCTCTGCATCATTATCTCAAATGAGAGAGCTGAAAGTGAAAAGGAAAGGAGACGGAATTTAAAGACACTGAATAGAATAGAATAGAATAGAATAGAATTTATTTTTATTTATTGGATTTGTATGCCGCCCCTCTCTGCAGACTCGGGGCGGCTAACGACAATGATAAAAAAAAACAGCATGTAACAATCCAATTAATAAAACAACTAAAAACCCTTATAGTAAAACCAAACATACACACAAACATACCATGCATAACTTGTAATGGCCTAGGGGGAAAGAATATCTTAACTCCCCCATGCTTGGCGATAAAGGTGAGTCTTGAGTAATTTGCAAAAGACAACTTTGTGGGACCTTATCGGCTGCTGGGATTCGTGCGATAGAAGGCAGTTCCGGATGTATTCTGGCCCAATGCCATGTAGGGCTTTAAAGGTCATTACCAACACTTTGAATTGTGACCGGAAACCGATCGGCAGCCAGTGCAGGCCACGGAGTGTTGCAGAAACGTGGGCGAATCTAGGGAGCCCCACGATGGCTCTCGCGGCCACATTCTGCACGATCTGAAGTTTCCGAACACTTTTCAAAGGTAGCCCCATGTAGAGAGTGTTGCAGTAATCGAACCTCGAGGTGATGACAGCATGAGTGACTGTGAGCAATGACTCCCTGTCCAAATAGGGCCGCAACTGGTGCACCAGGCGAACCTGGGGAAATGCCCTCCTTGCCACAGCTGAAAGATGATGTTCCAATGTCAGCTGTGGATCGAGGAGGACGCCCAAGTTGTGAACCCTCTCTGAGGGGGTCAATAGTTCCCCCCCCCCCCAGGGTAATGGACGGACAGATGGAATTGCCCTTGGGAGGCAAGAACCACAGCCACTCCGTCTTGTCTGGGTTGAATTTGAGTTTGTTGAATAGAATAGAATAGAATATTATTGGCTGTTCTGCCGGCGTGTCCCAACCTCCCGTAATTACAGGGTAATTAATCCAGAAAGACACACACCAAATGATAGAAGGAAAGCCAAAAGTCTTTATCAACAGAAAAACAGAAACAGCTCCCTTTTTAAATGTCAAAGGGATTTTCTGGTACACACAAGGCACAGGTTAAATGCAATCCAATTTCTCACCCAATAACTGGGAAATTGAGTCCAATTCTAAAGTCCAGAAAGTCCACACACAGTCTTGAACAGGGAAACAGCAAAAACCACAATCTTGACAAAACTATGAATCAGATAAACTGCATGAGGCTAAACCAGCACGCTGCTCTTTTATCTGTAGCACTAATTACAGCAGCCCCACCCAACCACAGGTGGCCTCACTTATCTCCTGTAATAATCCTTCAGTTGTTCTCTCCTATGTATCACTCTACGCATGCGTGGATCTGTCATAAGTTCTTGTTCAGAATCCAGGGATGATAAGGATGATTGATATCCTCCTGGGCTGTCTGCCAAACTCCCCCCTTCCCTGCTACTCACGCTTCCTTCGTCAGAGGACCCTTCGTCGGGAGATTCTATTGGGAGCAAAACAGACCTGTGGCATGTGGATGTTTCCCCCACCTCCACCTCCACATTCCTTGGGGCAGGAGCTGGGCCAGAGCCGACCACAACAATTGGCCAAATGTGATTGGACACACAAGGAATTTGTTTTTGGTGCATATGCTCTCAACATACATAAAAGAAAAGATACATTGTCAAGAATCATGAAGTACAACATATTGTCATAGGGTACAAATAAGCAATCAGGAAACAATATTAACATAAACAGTAACAATACAAGCAACACTACAGTCATACAGTCATAAGTGTGACAAGATGGGTGATAGGAATGATACGGTAGAACCTATAAATTTGAAGGTCTCTACTGTTGATACTGTATTGTCTAGTTTGAAAATATATTGTATTCAGTTGAAACAAATATATTGTTTCAACTGAGCATGTACCACAGTATCGATCATTTCCATGCAATCTTTTTTTCTGTTAAGGATAAAACAATTTTCTTTTTTTCTGAAAAGCCACTTTCCTTACATTTCTAAAAAAAAAACGGGACCTAATTTTCTTATACTGGGTGTAGATCAGTTTGTTATCTGCTCCACTAACTGAATAAATTCTTCCTCTTAGAAGGCACTTTGGCTTAATGTTTAATAAGCTAGAAAGAGTTTGATTTGTATTAAATATTTGAAGAAATATTAAAAATGAAATTTAATTATAAGATGAGGGGCCTAATGGTGAAATAAATTAGAAGACAATGAGTTAATCTGGATGACAAAATTAGATGGCACAAAAAAAGGTTATTGATATTGACATTAAACAGTTAATGATTTTTTCTGATTATATATGATGTACTCATCAAATCACCTTTTATTGGTACTAAAAAGAGAAGGTATTTTGTATTATATGTTTTGTGATGGAGAAGAAAAAATAAATAAAGCATTTTTACCCCCCCCCCAAATAAATTCTTCCTCTTTTAGCAGGGAATCCTTTTAAAATCAGTTTTAATATTAATGGTGCTGCTGCCCATAAAGAAATCTGCACCGAAATGAAACACCAACTTTGTTCATGATCACTTAAAACAAGATTTGAGCCACACAAGCTTGGACATCTTGGAGCCTCTTTGACCATTGGTAGCTAGAAAACTGAGAATCTTATCAGGCCAGTGACCTGGAATGAACCCTGAAAAACTATGGAACAGCCCAGCCTTTGAACTCTTGACTTTCAGAGGGCAGCCATGAGAAGCTACTCTAATGATCCATCTGATACTTCTATCTCCTCCTCCTTTATAATATCTGGAAGAGGAAAACAAATGCAGTTGCAGACACCCACCTATGTTTCTATGCCATTATAAAGTATATTGTAATTGGGTTACAGTGAGACTGGGGCCCAGTAAAAAATAATAATAATAATAATAATAATAATAATAATAATAATAATAATAATAATAATAATAATAAATAAAAATTATTATTATTTTATTTTACTGGGCCCAAGTTCCAGTGGATCATCTGTGCCACAGCATTATTATTATTATTATTATTATTATTATTATTATTATTAATAATAATAATAATAATAATAATAATAATAATAATAATGCTGTGGCACAGATGATCCACTGGAACTTGTGCCGGAACTACCATTTACCAGTGGCAAAGAACTGGTGGGATCATGAGCCTGAAAAAGTGGTCAAAAATGAGCAAGCAAAACTACTGTGCGACTTCCGAATTCAGAATGACCGAATTTATTTATTTATTCATTCATTCATTCATTTATATATATATATATTTATTTATTTATTTGTCAAATAATTATAGGGTGATAATTTGTACATATAAAACATTAGATAAGTAATGATAAAAAGTAGGCAATAGGACAGGGACGGTAGGCACAATGGTACGTTTATGCACGCCCCTTAATTCTTAATTCTGAAGCATAACACACCAGACATCCTGATTGTGGAGAAAAAGAAAGTATGGATCATCGACATCGCAATCCCAGGGGACAGCAGAATTGAGGAGAAGCAGCTAGAGAAATTAGTGAAATACGAAGATCTAAAAATCGAGCTGTAATGAATCTGGCATAAGCCAGTGAAAGTGGTCCCAGTGGTACTTGGCACAGTGCCAAAGGATCTCAGCGGACATTTGAAAACCATCGGAATTGACAAAATCTCCATCTCTCAATTGCAAAAGGCCGCTTTACTGGGATCGGCAAACATAATTCATCGCTACATCACGCAGTCCTAGGTGCTTGGGAGGCGCCCGACTGGTGATGAAATACGAAATCCAGCATACTGATCTTGTTTGCTGTGTTGTATTGACATCATCATCATCATTATCATTATCATCATCATCATCATCATCATCATCATCATCATCATCATCATCATAAAAATAAAAATAAAAATAAAAATAAAAATAAAAATAATATATTAGATTTGTATGCCGCCCCTCTCCGGAGGCTCGGAGCGGAAATTTAAAAAAAAGATTAAGAAATTATGTGTGGAAGCTTGTTAAAGAGAAATCCAACTTAGAATTAAGGAGAAACCTCCTGATAGGAAGTTTAATCGGTGCAGCAGCTTATCTCCCAGACTTATGGTTACTCCATCACTAGAGGTTTTCAAGAATAGAGTAGACCAGGGGTAAGGCAAAGTTGGCTCTTCTATGACATGTGGAGCTCAGGAATTCTGGGAGTTGAAGTCCACAAGTCATAGAAGAGCCAACTCTGCCTACCCCTGGACTAGACCAAGAATTCTGGGAGTTGATGTTTACAAGGCTTAAAGTTGCCAAGTTTGGAGACCCCTGCATTAAGAGAGCCGTTTGACCTGGTTGGTATAAAATCTCCTGCCTTCAGCAGGGGGTTGAACTAGATAAGGGGTCCCTGACCCCTGGTACTGCACTGGGGCATGTTCAGAACCTGGCCATGTAAACGATGGGCAAATGTGCCTGTATGCTTAGGACCAGACTACCCAGGGAAGCATCTCTTGCCTCATGTATCCCAATGGCCAGTCAGATCCCACAGAGTTGGCTTTCTCCAGGTCCCATCAGCCAAGCAATGTCACCTGACTGGGTCTAGAGAAAGGGCCTTCTCTGTGGTGGCTCCGGTCTTTTGGAACCAACTCCCCCCAGAGATTTCGTACTGCCCCCACCCTCCTGGCCTTTTACAAGGCTTTAAAAATACACTTTTGCCAGCAGGCCTGGGGCCGTTGAGCATTGATATCTGCTCCATCTGAATATTATGATTTTGATGAGATGAATGTTGGTTGAATGGTTTAAATGTTTTAAAGAGTAGGGTGGGGACTACCTCTCTACAGCTGCATCCATCATCTTGCCTTTTTTGAACTCCTGTAGTCATTCTTGACTAATATGACAGGCCAGCCTGACACGTCCGAAATGGGGTAAGGTCTCCCGCTAGAAGACCTCCAAGGTTCCTTCCAACTTTGATGATGTTCTACGTCCTATGGCCAAATCCATACTGTCCAGGGATCATGCGAAAGTTAGTCTAGAAGTCTAACCCATCTACAGGATGCTAGTAATAGAAAGATGGCTTAGTGTTAACCAATTCTTCTGTTAGAGCATGCTAGCATTTTTTTTTAGCGGTCTAGTTCTTTGAAACTTCAGGCTTGCTGCTGCCAGCCACTCCTGCTGTTTTGTAGCTAATGCCTTGGATTAACCTCTATTTACATCAGTTAATTGTAATTTGTTCATAGTCATTTACTGCTCCCCCTCTCCATTCTCAAGGAAATCCTCAATTTTCATGACAATTAGAAAAGAAAGCAAAGCACAAGCTTGAAATGTTCCTGGAGACAACCAGCCATCAATTCAGACTGTGAATAGGCTAGAAATTACTCAGTAAACATTTAGCTAGATTTCTGGCTGGTAGCCAGCATGCTGCCATTGCAAAACTAGCACATAAGAAAGAACTCTTTAAAAGAAAATTGCTTCTCAGTTAAAAAAAAAATCAAATCAATCTTGGACGTTCTTAACAGTTGATAAGGATGGAGATAAATAAAAGTTATTATCACCAGATAATGGATATTTAGATCCAATTCTATAATCCCTGTTGAACTCAGTGAGGTTATTTCTGAGAAGACTTCTCCAGATTGATTGTTATTTAACTTCTGAGTAACTTCGCTCTCAGTGATACAAACAGGACAAACATCAGATAAAAGTCTCAACACAACTCATATAAAACACTCTTAACTAAAATGCAAGAAAAGGAATTATCCTACATTCTAACTAACCTAATCTTGGCTGCATAAACACCAGCGTACAAGAAGCAGCTGTGTAGCTTCTATTTTTATCCAAACATGTGTCAAAATATCATTATCAAGAGAAATCCATGTTGGTCTTTTAGCAAGGCTAATTAAAAAAAAGTAAATAAATAAATTTACATGATCTTGGAACAAACTGTTTTCTCCAGAAAGACTTTGCTTACTTCCTGAATATCCAATTAGATTTCTATGCCACCCTTCTCTGCAGACTCAGGATGGCTCAAAACAGAGAAAAATACAAAAGACATAAGAAATCTGATACTAAAAATATGCTCTAAAACCGAGTGCTTAAAACCAATCATTTACATTACACATTCAATTGTCGGCGGGGGCTTGATGTTAAAAATTCAATGGCCCCAAGCCTGTCGGCAAAGGTAAGTTTTTAAAACCTTGCAGAAGGTTGGGAGGGTGGGGGCAGTACGAATCTCTGGGGGAGTTGATTCCAGAGGGCAGAGCCACCACAGAGAAGGCTCTTCCCCCTAGACCCCGCCTGCCGATATTGCCTGGCTGATGGGACCTGGAGAAGGCCAACTCTGTGGGACCTGACTGCCCTTTGAGATACACGAGGCAGAAGATGGTCCTGTAAGTAATCTGGTCTGATGCTACGTAGAGCAAATTCCAAAAACTAGTGTTTCATATACCTGAAAAAATATATGAAAGTGTACCCACTTGCAGAAGATGGTTAAAACAAGGCTGGCTGGAGAATTCTGGGAGTTGAAGTCCAGATGTCTTTAAATAACCAGGGTTGAGAATCACTGTGTTAAAAGATTGTCACTGTTTAATGATTGGGTTGCTTCCTAAAGTTTGTATCCAATATCCATGATTTTTCAGGACAGCCTATCTGGACTGTATTGGCTTGACTTCTTATAACCTTACTCTTGTATCATCAGTGATGGTATTAACTACCTTATATATATTTTTAAACTTTCTTTTTGTTTTATTTTTTTACTTTTTTTACTTTCACTTTTTCGAGCATCAAAATCTTCTCCAAAGGACCCTTCCCTTTAGGGCAGTGGTTCTCAACCTTTCTAATGCCACAACTCTTTATGTTGTGGTGACCCCCAACCGTAAGTCTAGCACCAATTCCCCCAACAGAGATTTAAGCGGATTGGCAGGAAGGTCATAGGGTCACCCCCACTGTAAATGCCTGATTGGTCAGATTATAAAAAATATGTTCCAAGACTCCAGAATATAAGTTTTAGTTCCTAACACCATGGGAAATTTGTCTTTTTCCATGGTCTTAGGTGACCCTGTGAAACGGTCGTTCCACCCCCAAAAGGGTCCCAACCCCCAGGTTGAGAACCACTGCTTTAGGTCGGTTACTTACTTACTTACTTACTTACTTACTTACTTACTTACTTACTTACTTACTTACTTACTTACTCGATTTGTATGCTGCCCCTCTCCGGAGACTCGGGGCGGCTAACAGCAACAATAAAACAGTGCACAATAGTAATCTGATACCAAAAACGATTAAAAATCCATTAATATAAAAAAACAAACATACATACATACATACCATGCATAGAATTGTAAAGGCCTAGGGGGAAAGAGGATCTCAATTCCCCCATGCCTGACAGCAGAGGTGGGTTTTAAGTAGCTTACGAAAGGCAAGGAGGGTGGGGGCAATTCTAATCTCTGGGGGGAGTTGGTTCCAGAGGGCCGGGGCTGCCACAGAGAAGGCTCTTCCCCTGGGTCCCGCCAAGCGACATGGTTTAGTTGACGGGACCCGGAGAAGATCCACTCTGTGGGACCTAACTGGTCGCTGGGATTTGTGCAGCAGAAAGCGGTCCCTGAGATAATCTGGTTATGTGCCCCCCCCCCCCAAAAAAAAATAATCTAAGTTTTAGTATCATTACAAGTGATTCTGGTGAGAAGTTGGGTTGAACTTCATCTCATATGGAATGATTTGCCCTTCTCGGCATTCACGGACTTTTGAACCATTTTCTTCAACAGCATCATTTGGGTATTTATTATTTTCAACGGTCCAGCTTTCATCACTGTATTTAAAAGTGAAGAAACCATGGTCTTGACAATATGGATCAAAATCATTTAAATAGAAATAAAAACACATCGCAGCATTGGATAAGAGAATTATGTCATAGAGCATCAAGTCCGACCATATTGGTGGAGAACAGTATGGACTACTGTATTGCGTTCTACATTGAGCTGCCTTTGAAGACAGCTCAGGAATTTGAAATGATCCAAAATATAGAAACATAGAAAAAGACTGACGGCAGAAAAAGACCTCATGATCCATCTAGTCTGCCCTTATACTATTTTTTATATTTTATCTTAGGATGGATCTTATGTTTATCCCAGGCATGTTTAAATTCAGTTACTGTGGATTTACCAACCACATCTGCTGGAAGTTTGTTCCAAGCATCTATTACTCTTTCAGTAAAATAATATTTTCTCATGTTGCTTTTGATCTTTCCCCCAACTAACTTCAGATTGTGTCCCCTTGTTCTTGTGTTCACTTTCCTATTAAAAACACTTCCCACCTGAACCTTATTTAAACCTTTTACATATTTAAATGTTTCTATCATATCCCCCCTTTCCCTTCTGTCCTCCAGACCAGTGTTTTTCAACCAGTGTGCCATGGCACACTAGTGTGCCGTGAGACATGGTCAGGTGTGCCATGAAGCTCAGAGAGAAAGAAAGCAAGAGAAAGAAAAAAAGAAAGAGAGAGAGAGAGAGAAAGAACAAGAGAGAGAGAAAGAAAGCAAGAAAGAGAGAGAGAACAAGAGAAAGAAAGAGAGAGAGAGAGAAAGAGAGAAAGAAAGCAAGAGAGAGAAAGAGGGAGGGAAGGAGAGAGAGAGAAAGACATAGAGGGAGGGATAGAGAAAGAGCAAAAAAGAGGAAGGAAAGGAGAGAAAGAGGGAGGGAGAAAAATAGAGTGAAGGGGAGGAAGAGAGAGAGAGAGAATTTTTTTGTCCAAACTTTTTTTAGCCCCCCCTTTGGCCCCCCCCCCCGCTTAATGTGCTCCAGGGTTTCGTGAATGTAAAAAATGTGCCGCGGCTCAAAAAAGGTTGAAAATCACTGCTCCAGACTATACAGATTGAGTTCATTAAGTCTTTCCTGATACGTTTTATGCTTAAGACCTTCCACCATTCTTGTAGCCCATCTTTGGACCCGTTCAATTTTGTCAATATCTTTTTGTAGGTGAGGTCTCCAGAACTGAACACAGTATTCCAAATGTGGTCTCACCAGCGCTCTATATAGCGGGATCACAGTCTCCTTCTTCCTGCTTGTTATGCCTCTAGCTATGCAGCCAAGCATCCTACCTGCTTTTCCTACCGCCCGACCACACTGCTCACCCATTTTGAGACTGTCAGAAATCACTATATGCCAGGCAAGTTTAACAATGACGATGTATGCCACAAGTCACAGCACTGGTGACCGATTTGCTTTCAAGTCCAATTTAAAGTACTAAACAAAACTCAGCAGAGGTTGATTGGGGATCTTTTTTTTCTTTTAAAAGCAGAAAAGCAAAAGTGCTCTCTGGGACTTGCCACAACCTTCCCTCTCTAGACTAGAGTTTCTCAAACTCTGGCAACTTTTTAAGACTTCAACTCCCAGTATTCCCCAGCCAAGTATGTGTGGACCTGTTTGGGAGCAAGCAGTCTGGCTGAGGAATTCTGGGAGTTGAAGTCCACCTAGGTTAAAAGTTTTCTTTTTTAACAGATGATTGCTCACAGTCGCTCATGCCCTCATCACCTCGAGGTTCGATTACTGCAACGCTCTCTACATGGGGCTACCTTTGAAAAGTGTTTGGAAACTCCAGATCATGCAGAACGCAGTCGTGAGAGCCATCGTGGGGCTTCCAAGATTCGCCCACGTATCTACAACACTCCGTGGCATGTATTGGCTGCTGATCAATTTCCGGTCACAATTCAAAGTGTTGGTTATGACCTTTAAAGCCCTACATGGCATTGGACCAGAGTACCTCCGGAACCCGCTGCTACCGCACGAATCCCAGCGGCCGATAAGGTTCCACAGAGTTGGCCTCCTCCAGGTCCCGTCCAGGGGAAGAGCCTTCTTTGTGGCGGGCCCGGCCCTCTGGAATCAACTCCCCCCGGAGATTAGAATTGCTCCCACCATCCTTGTCTTCCGTAAACTACTCAAGACCCACCTATACCGCCAGGCATGGGGGATTTGAGACATCTTTCCCCCAGGCTCCTTATAATTTATGTTTGGTATGTATGTGCTGTTTGGTTTTTTAATTATGATAGGGTTTTTAGTTATTTTTAATATTAGATTTGTGCCATTATAATATTGTTTTTATCGTTGTTGTGAGCCGCCCCGAGTCTTCGGAGAGGGGCGGCATACAAATCTAATAAATTGAATTGAATTGAATGAACGGAATTGGAAGGGACCTTTTAGGGCATATAGTCTATCCCACCCCCTCCCTCAGCAAGAGACCCCGCTACATCATTTTTGACAGAGGGCAGCCCAGCCTCTTCTTTTTATTTATTTATTATTAGAGTTGGAAGAAACCTTGGAGGTCATCTTGTCCAACACCCTTTAATGCCACTTTGTCCTTGCTTGGATGTGCCTGATTCATACCAGATCTAACTCTATAGCAGTGATTCTCAACCTGGGGGTCAGGACCCCTTTGCGGGTTGGAACAACCATTTCACAGGGGTCACCTAAGACCACGGGAAAAGACAAATGTCCCATGGCGTTAGGAACTAAAGCTTCTATTCTGGCGCCTTGGGACATATTTTTACAATCCGACCAATCAGGCGTCTACAGTGGGAGTGTCCCTCTGACCTTCCTGCCAATCAGCTTAAAGATCTGTTGGGAGAATTGGCGCTAGTCTTATGGTTGGGGGTCACCACAACATGAGGAACTGTATTAAGAAGCTGGAGCCTTAGAAAGGTTGAGAACCACTGGGCTAAATGAAGTCAGGCCTCCATTTGAGCCCCGGATCAAAACGTCTTTGCCTATCCCTTCTCAAAGCCATGCGCTCCAAAGCGCTTTCCCTTTTGCTCACCTTTCTTCTGGTTGCACACGTGCACATACAAGTACTTTCCCCCCCTGGGCCTACACCCAAGAATCCCTCCTCTCACCCCCCCCACACCACACGTCTTAGCCCCTCTCCCCCTTTCTGATTTAAACCCTCATTAACCTCTCCGCGATCTGCCTCCTTCGGCTTGCCAAAGCTCAGGGAGCCCTCTTAATTCCCCTCCGCAAACACCCCCCAATTAGCACCTCATCAGCTCCAATTAGAGGAGACAAAGGCCGGGTAAAGATAACTGGGAAGGGGGCGGAGGGGGGCTGGCGGGCAGGAGAGCATGTAATGGCTTCAGACAGCCAGGCCTCTGTTCCCTGAGGGAAAAGGCAGAGCCTGATGAACGGGCTTTCTTTCCCCCCATGGATTATTATTATTATTGTTGTTGTTGTTATTATTATTATTATTATTATTATTTATTAGATTTGTATTATTATTATTATTTTTCCGCTCCGAGTCTCTGGAGAGGGGTGGCATACAAATATAATAAATAAAATAAAATAAAATAAAATAATAATATGTATTATTATTATTATTATTATTGTTGTTGTTGTTGTTGTTGTTGTTGTTGTTGTTCCGCTCCGAGTCTCCGGAGAGGGACGGCATACAATTAAATTAAATTAAATTAAATTTTATTAAATTAAATTTTATTAAATTAAATTTTATTAAATTAAATTTTAAATTAAATTAAATTAAATTAAATTAAATTAAATTAAATTAAATTAAATTAAATTAAATTAAATTAAATTAAATTAAATTAAATTAAATTAAATTAAATTAAATTAAATTAAATTAAATTAAATTAAATTAAATTAAATTAAATTAAATTAAATTAAATTAAATTAAATTAAATTAAATTAAATTAAATTAAATTAAATTAAATTAAATTAAATTAAATTAAATTAAATTAAATTAAATTAAATTAAATTAAATTAAATTAAACTAAACTAAACTAAACTAAACTAAACTAAACTAAACTAAACTAAACTAAACTAAACTAAACTAAATTAAATTAAATTAAATTAAATTAAATTAAATTAAATTTGATGGGGCAGAGGGGGGCGGGCGGGCAGGAGAGCATGTAATGGCTTCAGACAGCCAGGCCCCGTTCCCTGAGGGTAAAGCAGAGCCTGATGAACGGGCTTTCATTATTATTATTGTTATTATTATTATTATTATTATTATTATCATTATTATTATCATCATCATCATCATCATTATTAAAATTTATATGCCGCCCCTCTCCGAAGACTCAGGGCGGCTCACAACATATAAAAAACAGTATACATCAAGTTAAAATTAAGAGTTACATTTTAAAAAGAAACTAAAAAGCCTATTAATGTGCACACATCCCATTCAGCAAACTTACTATATATTCATTGGCCAGGGGGTAGAGTTTAATGGCCCCAAGCTTGATGACATAAGTGAGTCTTTAAACTATTAGCACAAACTTCAGAAGAGAAGGATTTAGGGGTAGATATTTCTGACAGTCTCAAAATAGGTGGACGGTGCGGTCAAGCAGTAGGGGAAGCAAGTAGAATGTTTGGCTGCATAGCTAGAGATATAACAAGCAGGAGGAGGGAGATTGTGATCCCATTGGTGAGACCACATTTGGAATCTGAAGAACTCACCTACAAAAAGATATTGATGAAATTGAAAGGTCCAAAGACGGGCTACAAAAATGGTGGAAAGTCTGAAGCATAAAACGTATCAGGAAAGATTTAATGAACTCAATCTGTATAGTCTGGAGCAGTGTTTCCCAACCTTGGCAACTTGGAGATATTTGGACTGGCTAGGGAATTCTGGGAGTTGAAGTCCAGATATCTTCAAGTTGCCAAGGTTGGGAAACACTGGTCTAGAGGACAGAAGGGAAAGGGGGGACATGATCGAAACATATGTTAAAAAGTTAAAGAAGGGAGGGAAGTGTTTTTAAAAGAAAAGTGAACACAAGAACAAGGGGACACAATCTGAGGTTAGTTGGGGGAAAGATCAATAGCAACGTGAGAAAATATTATTTCACTGAAAGAGTAGTAGATCCTTGGAACAAACTTCCAGCAGACATGGTTGGTAAATCTACAGCAACTGAATTTAAACATGCCTGGGATAAACATAGATCCATCCTAAGATAAAATACAGAAAATAGTGTAAGGGCAGACTAGATGGACCATGAGGTCTTTTTCTACCGTCAATCTTCTATGTTTCTATGTTTCTTATGGAAGGCGGGGAGGGTGGGAGCAACATGAATCTCTGGAGGGGGGGCTGATTCCAGAGGGCTGGGGCTCCCACAGAGAAGGGGTTTTCGGGGCTGTTTGGCTGGGAAGCCAGGGGTGGGGGGCTCCCAGGAGTCTGGCCTGCCCTCATTCAGCATCTAAACTGCTTTTTTAATTTTTATTTTTGCAAAAGCTAAAACAAGCCTACATTGTTGCGTGCCGCGCTGCCCGAGAAGCCCCACTTGGTGCGCCTGGTTGAAAAGGGCGGCTTTAGGGCTCATTAAGTGCTCCGCTTGGAGTGGCTTCTAATTACAGGCGGAGGCCCAACAATGTAGTTTTTTTTCTCCCCGACGAGAGCGAAGTTCTTTGGGGCAGTTAATTTGGTGACTGTACCGAATGCCTTTAAACATTAATTAGGGTGGAAGGAACACTAATTTCCTGTCCCCGTTGGCCTCCTCAACCCCCCTCCTTCCCCTCGTTTTCACATAGGCTTGGATGAGCCTCCATAATGAAATTACCTCATTAAGGCCTTTTATTCTTGCACAGTAACTCATTCAAGATCCCCCCTTTAGGTTTTAATTTCTTGCTGTCAAAAGCAGGGAGGGGGGGGGGGACAAAGCCTGCAAGTTGGTTTGATTAGAGAGAGAGAATTGGGGGGGGGTGTTTTCCTCTCCCTCCCCCACCAATTTGGGTCCCTCTAACCCTCCACCCAACGAGTGGGCAGATTTAAATTATTAGGATGGCAAGTAGTGACTTATAATTGGATACAAGCAGCACTTCAAGAGAATAGGAAAGGCTTTCAAAGGCCTTTTTTTTTTTTTGCCTATGGGGTTGTTTTGTAGCTATTAAGTGCATCCATGGTTTTTGGTGTACGGAGTGTTGAAATTAACTGTACCTGAGCAGGCATGAAACAAGACGGCTGGTGGTATCGATAAATAACTCTTTAAACGGAGTTGCAATTAAAGGCCGTGGAGCCCACGGCCCTCAAACATGGCGCCAATCATTCTTGATCTCTGCTTTCGTCTAGGCTTCTGCCGCTCCTGGGTTTTAACTCGTGACACCTACGCACAAGCCAACTTTGTTTGTTTGTTTGTTTGTTTGTTTATTTGTTTATTTGTTTGTTTGTTTGTTTGTTTGTTTATTTATTTATTTATTTATTTATTTGTTTGTTTGTTTGTTTGTTTGTTTGTTTGTTTATTTATTTATTTATTTATTTATTTATTAGATTTGTATGCCGCCCCTCTCGGCAGACTCGGTGCAGCTCACAACATTGAATTATGGGTGTGGGCACTCACGCATTCAGCGCACGCATGCTTTTTCGGCACCTGAGGAAAAAAAGGTTCGCCATCACTTCCCCAGGGAGTTGGGTGACATAGAAATTGAATTAATTAATTAATTAATTCAATTTCTATGCCACCCAAAAGAAGTAAGCCAATGAAATTGCACCATAATCTTGTTTGCATGGAACATATATCATTCCATCCTGTTATAGGAAATAAAAGTACAAAGGATTAATTAAATTTTACCAGATCCAGACTGTAAAAATCTGGATGGCTATTAGATAGCAAAATAATAATAATAATAATTAAGTTTTCTTTTTTATTCTACTGCCATCTAGCTGTCATCTTGGAGTTTTGGAGTTCAGATTTAACAGACCTGGAGATGTCCTGCTGCTTTTTGTAAGTACTTAAAGAGCCCTGTAAATAACAGACTGAATAAATTTCAGCATTGTCTGGCAGCATTTATTTAATATTGGGGTAATCAGCCCGAGGTTTTTTTTTTCTTGTTGTGGGCTGCCTCCTCTCAGAAATAATCTTTTGAGAGGTAAAAGTGGAATAAAAAAGACAATTTTTTTAATCCTAAGTATGTTTTAATGTCCCAGACATCCTTTAGTGAGTAAAATACTGAGTTCCTGAATCTCTACCAATATTAGAATAGGTTAAAAAAACAATATTTTTTTCCATTAGAAAGTCATCCCACCAATAAATGATTTTTTCTCAGTTAGGCAGAAAATTACGTTTCCCCACATAATTCCATCAGCTCTCTTTGGAAAGAGTTTGACAACTTCCAGGGCCCTGTCATGTCTTGCTTAGCAGCTTGAATGGATTTCATTGCAGCGCTATTATCGGTCTCTCTCTCTCTCTCTGTGGAAAGGAGATTTGCTTTTATCAAGAGGCTTAAGTTGAAAGCTTTAGCTCTTCTAAGTACGTAACTCCATATGAAATAACGCAGAATAGATGCAATTTGTGTTGTGCAATAAAGGAGCGACTAGGGAAACGAATCACTCTGTTTATCAAAGGGCGTAAAAGTATTTCAGCTACATTTTGATGGTATAATCTTAGACAATGGGGAGAGCAGACAACTTTCCCACCTATTCATAGGAATGAGCTTCCACAGAACTTTATCTGAACCGTATCATATCAGTAACAGAATGGGAGATGGGGAGGAAATATAATTCAAATATCTCTTTTAACACCATTTAGTAGTCCAGATGAGTCCTGGCTGTAGAAGCAACACCTTTAAATTGTGGATTAAGTGTCAGCTATGATTGTCTTTGACCAATTTTGGAAAAACCCAGAAATCCTGCCGGAAAACATAATAATTTAAAAAAATATATGAATGTGCCGAAATGGACAGGCTGACAATAAAGTTAAGGGACCAAAAAGATTGGGTCTATTATGAAATCTGGGAGAAAAGGTATCATTGGATTGAATGTAAGAAAAAAGAAAAGCAAAGGTAAGAATCATAATATGCAAATGTATAATGTATAATATGTAAAGATGGATGTATAAGAATTTTGAAAAAAGGAGAACTAGTGTAATGCGAAAAGGTATTGTGCAAATAGAATTACGTAACAATGTAGAATGACTCTAAGAAATAATGTAATGGTTTTTTTTAAAGAAAAAATTGAAAATCAATAAAGTTTATTATGACCTATAAAGCACTTCATGGCACCGGACCAGATTATCCCAGTGACCAGTTAGGTCCCACAGAGTGGGTCTTCTCCAGGTCCCGTCAACCAAACAATGTCGCTTGGCGGGGCCCAGGGGAAGAGCCTTCTCTGTGGCGGCCCCGGCCCTCTGGAACCAACTCCCCCCAGAGATTAGAATTGCCCCCACCCTCCTTGCCTTTCATAAGCTCCTTAAAACCCACCTCTGCTGTCAGGCATGGGGGAATTGAGATATTCTTTCCCTCTAGGCCTCTACAATTTATGCATGGTATGTCTGTATGTATGTATGTCTGGTTTTTATAATTAAATTAAAAATTAAATTAAAAATTAAATTAAAAATTAAATTAAAAATTAAATTAAATTAAATTAAATTAAATTAAGTTAAGTTAAGTTAAGTTAAGTTAAGTTAAGTTAAGTTAAGTTAAGTTAAGTTAAGTTAAGTTAAGTTAAGTTAAGTTAAGTTAAGTTAAGTTAAGTTAAGTTAAATTAAATTAAATTAAATTAAATTAAATTAAATTAAATTAAATTAAATTAAATTAAATTAAATTAAATTATTCCCCTGGAGACACCTCAATTTTAGGGGATGAACAGTTGAGATTAGGAGGCACCGTTTTTAATTTCTACTTTTATCTAATTTATGTTCTGCTTTTACTCAGGAATTAAAGGCTGCATACTGTAACAAGAATTATCTCCACCAATTTTACAATGTCAATTTATGTCTGAGTTCTCAGAAAAGAGGTGCCTGTACTTCTCTAATCCCTTTCTGCCAAAGAAACCCAAACATATTGGTGCCATCTTGTGGTCAAGAGAATAATAATAATAATTTTAGATATGTGGAGAATTAAAATTGAAACACTTCTCTTTGCAAAAAGCCAAATAAAGGAAATTTTGGTTTAGCAGGAACAAGTATAATCCCCTGCCCCGAAACATTTAGCAGAATTTTAAAACCTCTCCTTTTGGGGATGATATATGTATTAAAATGGATTTCACATAGTAGCACCTGACAAATTCTGGATGAGAATTTGTTGGATGACAACCCAGAAATTAAGGATAAATTTCCTGACAGAACAATTAATGAGTGGAACAATTTGTCTCCAGAAGTTGTGGATGCTCCAACACTGGAATTTTTAAAGAAAATGTTGAATAACCATTTGTCTGGAGTAGTTGCAGGGGGTTGGACTACTAGAAGACCTCCAAGGTCCCTTCCAACTCTGTGATCTATTCTATTCTATTCTATTCTATTCCATTCCATTCCATTCAACTCTTATGCTTCATCGCCCAATCAGCCAGGTGTTCAGACTGGATCTGGCATTTTTATCCACCCATCGAGTCCTTCCCAAGGACCTGGGATAGGTCAATGTGGTTGTTTGATGGTTTTAGAGGTATTGTTGCGGGATATAAGCTGTTCCAAGTAAAGCTGCCTTTTGCAATTGACTGATGGTGGCTTTTGTCAACACTGTTGGTGTTCAAGTATTGTGACTTGGTACCGTCTTTGCTTTCCTTTTCCACATTCATTCTAACTTTTGTTTCCAGATCTTTGCTTTAGTTTTTTTTCTTAAACTTCTTTCTCTTCCATTCTGCTGTCTCCAGGAACGGCCACATCCACTATCCAGATTTCTCTCTCTGTCTCTCATCGTCTCTCTCTGTCTGTATCTCTCTGTCTCTTTCTTTGACATTTAAAAAAAATACAAGCAGTAATGGGCAGCCAAAGTTTTTACTGCCACACTGTGAGTGTGGCTTATTTTGTGGGTGTGGCTTAATGGTCATGTGATTGAGTAGTAGGAGTGACTTGCCAGCCATGTGACCAGGTGGGAGTGGCTTGAACGATCATCATTGTTCAAGTGAACTGTTAAGTCCTCGACTTACAACCTTGTCAGTTGTAAGTGTCACTCGCTGGGGTGACAATTTGCTTCGCGTTTCTCGCACTCTCCTTCCTGGGTCGCCCCCCCACATCAGTCTGGGTAACTAGGCGAACAGGTGCTGCCAGAGGCATAAATGCTGCCAGCGCCACTTCCACCCACACCTTCTGCTTGCACCTTAGGTGGGAACTGGCCGCATGAGACTGGAGGGGAGCCGGGCAGGAGAAAGGGAAACTCGTCCGAGGCCAGGAAGGAGGAAAGAGGAAAAAAGCACAGAGCCCAGATACAGCAGCAACAGCAGGGAAAAAAAGGAGAGCTGAGCTGAAACCAGTAATCCAGGAAGTGACAGCAGCCGATCAGCTGGAGCTGCGCACACACCTTCATTTCCACCGGCGGAACTGCGTTCCACCCCATCCTGTCTGCTGCCCACCCCTGAATATAAGGTATTACGTGGCAAGTGCTGGTCTGTTTATCATTCTTATTAAATTACAAGATGTACAAAAGTTCACTTTCTAAAAGTAATTCTTTTACTTCACAGATTGCTTTGAAAATGCAAAATCAAAATCATATCGATACCCTTAGATTATCCACGGTTGACCTATGCAGATTCCTAAGAGGTCAGTAAGGGGCGAATACAGGTGCACTAGAGTGCCTTCCGTCCCCTGTCCTATTGCTCTCCTATATCTCCTATACCTTTCTTCTATTCCTATATCTCTTCTTCTATTCTTTCATTGATATGTTCTATTCCTATAACTACTCTTCTATTCTTTCTTAGATATATTTTACTATGAGTATCTCCTCTATAACCTTCATTATGTATTTTACTATGTGTATACCCACTGAAACTTTCATTATGTATTGGACAAAATCAATCAATCAATCAATCAATCAATCAATCAATCAATCAATCAACTCATTTCTTCCTCCTTCTCCCAGCCTAGGTTTGGTGAGAAAGATTTGGCAGGCTTGGCAATCTAGTTTGGGGGGCAGCATGCAAAGAGAGTGGGGAGTGGCTGTAATGCCCCCCCCCCCACACACAACCAAGCTGTTTACATGCACTAACATTGAGCATCAGGCATCATTCTGATAGATGCATTTTGCACCAGTTGTAGCTTCTGAATTTTCTCAAAAGAGAATCGCAATGGCTCATTGGAGAAATGCCTGATTTAGGGACATTCTTTCCCAGCTCTCCTGTGGCTACCTGGCCCGCCTTATTTTCTTGAATGAAAAGAGTTCGGGCACAATTGAGCATTTAGCTGAACGAGCAATTCATGTCTAAGCAGTGCAAATATTTGGATACAAGCGAGCAGGCAGCAGGCAATCCTTAGATACCTCTGACAATGAACCTCTCCGTGGGAACCAAATGGATATAAAAGAGAAGGGAGCCATTTAATGGGAGGTGAGTCATCTTATTTCCCAACCCCTCCCCAAAGAATCAGACAGGGAGATTTCCCCCTCCTTATTTGGAATATACATCTTAGCTTTTTCTTTCAAAGCAAGTGGGCTCAGCAAGGAATCAGAACGGCCAGTGCTAAGTTCTATTTCATTCAACATTTTAAAAAATTATTCCATTAGAATTTAAGGTACTATGTGGCTGGGGATTTTGACAGCTGTTGTCCAAATTTATCTGGTGAGAACCAAGTAGAAAAAGACTTAGGATGATGGCTGAGAGCCCATTCATTCCAGACATTGATAAACTTTTCAATAGCCACATCTGTCTGTCTGTCTGTCTGTCTGTCTGTCTGTCTGTCTATCTATCTATCTATCTATCTATCTATCTATCTATCTATCTATCTATCTATCTATCTATCTATCTATCTATCTATCTCTATCATTAGATTTCTATGCTGCCCTTCTCCGCAGACTCAGGGCGGCTCAGAACAAAATAAACACAGACACACACACAAAAACACACACATGTCACATGTTCTGAATTTGAAAATTAAGAGAGACTAGGATAGATCTATTTCACCCTTATTTTGGCCTAATCAGCTAGCCATACCCTCACTGGGACTTGAACCTGCAACCTTTGCCGTTTACGGCAGAGAATTAACCTCTAGGCTACAGTATCCAATCCCTTCAGCTCTGTACCAGGGAAGGGTAGGCCTTTTCTGGGTCCTGTCAACTAAGCAATGTCGTCTGGCGGGGCCCAGGGGAAGAGCCTTCTCTGTGGTGGCCCCGGCCCTCTGGAACCAACTCTCCCTGGAGATCAGAACTGCCCCCACCCTTCTTGCCTTTTGTAAGTTGTTGAAAACTCACCTTTGCCACCAGGCATGGGGAAATTGACACCTCCCCTAACTACTGTTTTATGTATGGTTTGATTGGGTTGTGTGATTATTTTATTAATAAGGGTTTTAAATTGTGTTTTCAGATATTGGATTTGTACTTTGTTATTATTGTTGTGAGCCGCAGAGGGGCGGCATACATATCTAATAAATTATTAATTATTATTATTATGTGTGCGCGTGAGTGATCATGTGCATGGGTGGATATGAACAAACATGTGCATGCATGGACATGCATAGGCATGCGTGCTTATGCACCAGAGACCCAAAGACCGCACGAATCCCAGCAACCGATTAGGTCCCACAGAGTTGGCCTTCTTCGGGTCCCGTCGACTAAACAATGTTGTCTGGCGGGTCCCAGGGAAAGAACCTTCTCTGTGGCGGCCCCGACTCTCTGGAACCAGCTCCCCCCTGGAGATTAGAACTGCCCCCACCCTCCTTGCCTTCCATAAACTCCTTAAAACTCACCTCTGCCATCAGGCATGGGGGAATTGAGGCATTCCCCCCTCCCCCGGGCCTATACAATTTATGTATGGTATGTCTGTGTGTATGTCTGGTTTAATAATGGGTTTTTAATTTTTTTAAAAAAAATTATTAGATTTGTTGTGAATTGTTCTATTGTATGTTGTGAGCCGCCCCGAGTCTACGGAGAGGGGAAGCATACAAACCAACCAGCCAACCAACCAACCAACCAACCAACCAACCAACCAACCAACCAACCAACCAAACAAACAAACAAACAAACAAACAAACAAACAAACAAACAAACAAACAAACAAACAATAAAAAAAAGATGGCTGGTGGGAGGTGAGGCATCCCAATACCAGTAGTATGGCAAGAGATACGATCTTTTTTCTTTTGTGATCTTCTGTTTTGTTTGCAGGAAAACGGAAGCTCATGAAAGAAACGCTACAGAGATCTGACCTCGGGTGATGGCATGGGTGCTGGCAGAGAGGGCTCTCTGTGCCACTTCTGGCACGCGTGTCATAGGTTTGCCATCTCAGAGTCTTGTACTCTGGTGCATCTTTTACTTTGGAAAATATGGAATATTTTATTGCATTTTACTTATATTGCATTTGCTTTTATATTTACAGGGGTACCTCTACCTAAGAACGCCTCTACTTACAAACCTTTCTGGATAAGAACCGAGTGTACAAGGGTTTTTTGTCTCTTCTCAAGAACCATTTTCCACTTACCAACCCGAGCCTCTGAAACTGTAACCGGAAAAGGCAGGGAGAAGCCTCCGTGGGGTCTCTCTAGGAATCTCCTGGGAGGAAACAGGGCCGGAAAAGATGGGGAGAAGCCTCTGTGGGGCCACTCTAGGAATCTCCTGGTAGGAAACAGGGCTGGAAAAGATGGGGAGAAGCCTCTGTGAGGCCTCTCTAGGAATCTCCTGGTAGGAAACAGGGCTGTAAAAAGCAGGGAGAAGCCTCTAGGAATCTCCTGGGAGGAAACAGGGCTGGAAAAGATGGGGAGAAGCATCTGTGGGGCCTCTCTAGGAATATCCTGCGAGGAAACAGGGCTGGAAAAGATGGGGAGAATCCTCTGTGGGGCCTCTCTAGGAATCTCCTGGTAGGAAACAGGGCTGGAAAAAGCGGGGAGAAGCCTCTAGGAATCTCCTGGGAGGAAACAGGGCCGGAAAAGATGGGGTCTGTGGGGTCTCTCTAGGAATCTCCTGTGGGGTCTCTCTAGGAATCTCCTGGGAGGAAACAAGGCCGGAAAAGATGGGGAGAAGCTTCTGTGGGGCCTCTCTAGGAATCTCCTGGGAGGAAACAGGGCCAGAAAATGCAGGGAGAAGCCTCCGTGGGGTCTCTCTAGGAATCTCCTGGGAGGAAACAGGGCCGGAAAAGGCAGGGAGAAGCCTCCGTGGGGCCTCTCTAGGAATCTCCTAGGAGGAAACAGAGCCTCTACCCTCCCTGTGGTTTCCCCAATCGCGCACATTATCTGCTTTTACATTGATTCCTATGGGAAAAATGGCTTCTTCTTACAAACTTTTCTACTTAAGAACCTGGTCACCGAACGAATTAAGTTCGTAAGTAGAGGTACCACTGTATATTATTTAAGACTGGTTCTTCCTCAAGCGTCTTTTAGCAGAACTGTCTCGACTGTGGGTGATTTTCACACATATATCTGAACTTTTTAATAGGTCTGTGTTAAGATCAAATCCTTTTGTCATAGAAAGAACATGGAGATTTTTCTCAAGTGACATAGCACTTTAATTATCACACATGTCTTTGATTTCCCCGTTATTTCTGTCTCATATTTACTTTTGTATTTCCCACTGGACTTTTCAGTTTGGACACCCCGTGGATTTTTGTATTTGTGTGATTTGGGAAACTTGCAATTTTTCATATTCTCCGAAAAATTGTTTCTCTTCCCTTTAATGTATTTTGGCAGCAAAGGAAGATGTTATGAGAGAATAAAGAATAATCCAAGATATTACTCACCTTTTCCCCCCTGTTTAATGAATATTCCACCTTCTTTTCTGTTGTGGTTCAGCCTGGGACCCCTCCGGGAATGGCTGATTTGCTGTCGGCTTCCAGCTCAGAGGGAGAGGCTGAGGACCAGGAGGTGCAGACTGACGAGGAAGCGGAATCCCAGGCTGAAGAAGAAGGACAGCCAGAGTTCCACCAGGGGGAGCTCTCCCCAGCAAGCAGCCTGGATTCCCTGGGGGAAGATGCTCATGACATCATAGATATGCGACACAGGAGAGCTAATCAGAGACGAACTCAATTGGCTAGGTATTTCCAGCATTAGAGGTCACAGCTGGGTTTGGGTGTGGTGCTTGGGAAAGGATAAAAGGCGGCCCCACCCTTCCTGGCTTGTGGAGTTTTATCTTGGAGATTCGTGAGACCTGTCTGTGAACTTTGGTGGCTACAATCCTGGTTTGTGCCTTGGACTATTGAAACCTTGGGGGGGTGTGCCAGCAAGAAGCTTGTGAAATTGACTGGACATCAGGACCCTGTTGTAACGTATTGTAACCTGTCTGCTGTGAAGACAGGTTTTCCTTTGTGCTTATTTTTTCCTGCTATAAAATACTTTTGGATTTTACCAGAGTGTCTGGCTGTTTTTTCAGTGGGTGTGGAGGTCTGGGAAAACCCAGACAGAACATTTTCCAGACTAACATTCCAAAACATATCCTGTGAATCCGATTCGAATGTTTACGTTTTCTGAATTTCTCTTGGAAGACACAAAAATGATCCAGGATTGATAGGCAATGACATTCTACAGCTGTCACCATTTGCAGATATGAGAAGGTGAAGGGGACACCTCCTAAGGGGAACTTACTGTGCAATTATATCTTTGCTCACTTATTTCTTTATTAGAATTATATTCAGTGTTTCCTCCAGGACCTCAAGGCAGCATGAGTAGTTGTCTCGCCTCACAATAACAATCTTACGAGGTAGGATGGGCTGTTAGTATTTTTTTTTAAAAAAATATTTTTATTAAATTGCATAGACAGACATGACATACATAACATGCAACACTTAGTGGAGCTACAATCGTTCCACTCAAAGTAGAAGTCATCTTTATATTGAATGGAAAAAAAAAGTGAAAAGAAAAGATCTTGTCATTGTTTAACACCGTCTATAAAATACTTAAAAATATCAATTATAAGGTGATAGATAGAAACACATCTAAAGTATTTAAGAACATATATAAGAATTTTAAAATTATAGCTTGAATTGAAGATGGTGCTTCGAGAGACTGTTTCTGATTCCAGGGATTTTGATTCCTGCTTTTACAGAAGCTGGTTAAGCCCTGAGCAGTGAGTGAAGTGAAAAATACAGGGCCACCTCATTAGGGAAGATTTATGACTCTAGCTGGCTTGCATCCTGGACTCTTATCTATGCTCCTTAGACGGGAACGCTGTCAGCCTGAAATGCCTTAGAATTCACCTATTTATTTATTTATTTATTTGTTTGTTTGTTTGTTTGTTTGTTTGTTCGTTCGTTCATTCATTCATTCATTTATTCATTCATTTATTTATTTATTTATTTATTTATTGGATTTGTATGCCGCCCCTCTCCAGAGACTTGGGGCGGCTAACAGCGACAATAAAACAGTGTACAATGGTAATTTGGTATTGATGATTAAAAATCTATTAATATAAAAACCAAACATACATACATACATACATACATATTTCTTGCCAGACTTTGTGCAAATAATAATACTTTTGCCTCGATCAATGTTTCAAGCATGTGTGAGTTTGCTTTCTAATAATTGATTCGGCCAGACAGAACAGTTTCTTTGCTTCTTTGTTTATCACATTTAGAGACTACTCATCTCAGTCCTAGAGAAGATCCAACCTGTTCTGTCGGGCTCTCTGGTAGACTCCTCCCAAAAATACACAGGTACAAATTTCAGACACACACACGTTTGAAAATTCAAAACAATGTTCTTTATAATGAAAATTCACTTAAACTAAGCCCTCTTTTGGTATAGCAAAGAGCACTCGTCTCCAAACAAACTGGTAATTTGTACAAGTCCCTTATCAGTTCTGTGATACTTAGCTTGCAGCTGTGAGGCAATTCACAGTCCTTCTTCTTTCACTAAGTGAAACACACTTTGCTCTGGTTTAGTTTCAAAGCGGGGAAAAATCAGCACACAAAAGGTCAAAGTCAGTAAAGCAGTCACGAAACACAACGATCAGATAATCCTCCACAATGGCCAAACCCACAGGCTG
The DNA here is from genome assembly GCF_031021105.1 of Erythrolamprus reginae. Lineage (NCBI taxonomy): Eukaryota > Metazoa > Chordata > Lepidosauria > Squamata > Dipsadidae > Erythrolamprus > Erythrolamprus reginae. Next base: position 335,498,937 of record NC_091951.1, on the reverse strand, counting down.
CTATTTATAGCAGCCTCACTAATCACCACAGCCCCACCCAACCACAGGTGGCCTCATTTTCTTTTATAATAATCTCTCAGTTGTTGTTGCCTATGCATCGCTCTTCGCATGCATGGCTGTATCATTAACTCTTGTTCTGAATCCAAGGAGGAGCTAGATAATTGATCTCCTTCTGAGCTGTCTGCCACACTCTCCTCCTCCCTGTCACTCATGTCTTCTTGGTCAGAGGAGCCTTCATCAGAAGTTTCCACTGGGGTCAAAACTGGCCTGCAGCATGTGGAAGTCTCCCCCACATCTACAGTCCTTGGGGCAGGAGCTGGGCCAGAGCTAACCACAACACAACCCCTTAACTACTCCAGCACTTCCACCTTTCTCTCTTATAGTGGCATTGTGTTCTTAGGTCTTGAAGATGTCACAGCAGTGGCGAGTCCAGAAAAAAAACACCACCTGGCAATATTATTTAGAAATTCCAAACCACCAATTTAACTGCACCAAGCAGCTAAAAGATTCCCAGGCCATGTCTTATGCGCATGCAATAGCTTTGAAGTCCCAACTAGAAGGAATTTAAGAGAGGGCCTCCCAAAGGACATATTTGCTTTAGTGTGTACTGTACATCTGGAGGACAGAAGGGAAAGGGGGGACATGATCGAAACATTTAAATATGTTAAAGGGTTAAATAAGTTTCAGGCGGGAAGTGTTTTTAATAGGAAAGTGAACACAAGAACAAGGGGACACAATATGATGATGATGATGATGATGATGATGATGATGATGATGATGATAATAATAATAATAATAATAATAATAATAATAATAGACCCTTATAATTATAATTTATTAGATTTCTATGCCGCCCCTCTCCGAGGACTCGGAGGTTAGTCGGGGGGAAAGATCAGAAGTAATGTGAGAAAATATTATTTTACTGAAAGAGTAGTAGATGCTTGAAACAAACTTCCAGCAGACGTGGTTGGTAAATCCACAGTAACTGAATTTAAACATGCCTGGGATAAACATATATCCATCCTAAGATAAAATACAGGAAATAGTATAAGGGCAGACTAGATGGACCATGAGGTCTTTTTCTACCATCAATCTTCTATGTTTCTATCTGCAGAAAGATCTTTTTTTTGTGTATCGCATTGAAAGAATATGCAACAATGCAAGAGATGGTCTTCTTTACTATATACCCTTGGATATTTTACAAAATCCATTCTCCAAAGACCTACGGGGGAAAAATAGTGGTTAAATTTCTGCTCTTGTTTTGCTCTTGTTCTCTTATTTTTGCTTGCTTTCATTTCTAACCCTTGCCAAATGGTGATAAACAGCTCAATAAATTTTTTTTAAAAGCACAACATATTTCTAGACCCTGAGAACTACAAGGTGGGCTATTCTGTCGGGCTCTCTGGTACACTCCTCCCAAAAATTCACAGGTACAAATTTCAGACAGACACACGTTTGAAAATTCAAAACAATGTTCTTTATAATGAAAATTCACTTAAACCAAGCCCTCTTTTGGTATAGCAAAGAGCACTGGTCTCCAAACAAACCGGTAATTTGTATAAGTCCCTTATCAGTTCTGTGATACTTAGCTTGCAGCTGTGAGGCAATTCACAGTCCTTCTTCTTTCACTAAGTGAAACACACTTTGCTCTGGTTTAGTTTCAAAGCGGGGAAAAATCAGCACACAAGAGGTCAAAGTCATAAAGCAGTCACGAAACACAACGATCAGATAATCCTCCACAATGGCCAAACCCATAGGCTGCTATTTATAGCAGCCTCACTAATCACCACAGCCCCACCCAACCACAGGCGGCCTCATTTTCTTTGATAATAATCTCTCAGTTGTTGTTGCCTATGCATCGCTCTCCGCATGCGTGGCTGTTCTTGTTCTGAATCCAAGGAGGAGCTGGATAATTGATCTCCTTCTGAGCTGTCTGCCACACTCTCCTCCTCCCTGTCACTCATGTCTTCTTGGTCAGAGGAGCCTTCATCAGCAGATTCCACCGGGGGGGGGGCAAAACAGGCCTGCAGCATGTGGATGTCTCCCCCACATCTACAGTCCTTGGGGCAGGAGCTGGGCCAGAGTTAACCACAACAGTGGGCTATATTGCATTGGTAAAGAACGTACCTGGTTGAGATGAAGTTAGTGTGGGAGGAAGAGAGAGAGGCCGGGAGCTGACCTATAATGATGAAATCTTGTCTTAGGGCGTGTACGGTATAAGAAGATGCTCTTAGCATCGCCTAAAGTCAAACATTTGGCTGCAATCTCTGGACCAAAAGACAAAGCCTGAAAGGGTCTAAAAGTTAATGAGAGGTGACAGAAATCTGCAAAGAGTTTACACATAACTTGGAGAGGTTGAAGAAGAAGCTATTTTCTTTCTGAAATTCTTCCCAACTATTTGCTTTTTAAAAATAACCTAGACCTAATCCAGCGGCTGCAACAATTTTCAAAGGGAAAATCATTGACACATGCGGTTCTGCAAGGGGAACTTGGGAGGCACATCCAGATTGCACTCTGCGGCAAAGCATTGTCTCGCTCTAAATGAAAACACAAACGTCGTCTTCTATTTTATTTATTTATTTATTTATTTATTTATTTATTTTGTCCAATACACAATGTGGGTTTTAGTGGGTATATATCTATATACACATAGTAAAATACATGATGAAGGTTATGCAGGAGATACTCATAGTAAAATATATCTAAGAAAGAATAGAAAAGAAGATATAGTAATAGAACATATCAATGAAAGAATAGAAGAAGAGATATAGGAATAGAAGAAGAGATATAGGAATAGAAGAAAGGTATAGGAGATATAGGAGAGTAATAGGACAGGGGACGGAAGGCACTCTAGTGCACTTGTACTCTCCCCTTACTGACCTCTTAGGAATCTGGATAGGTCAACCGTAGATAATCTAAGGGTAAAGTGTTGAGGGTTTGGGGATGACACTATGGAGTCCGGTAATGAGTTCCACGCTTTGACAACTCGGTTACGGAAGTCATATTTTATACAGTCAAGTTTGGAGCGGTTAATATTAAGTTTAAATCTGTTGTGTGCTCTTGTGTTGTTGTGGTTGAAGCTGAAGTAGTCGCTGACAGGCAGGACGTTGCAGCATATGATCTGTGGGCAATACTTAGATCTTGTTTAAGGCGTCTTAGTTCTAGGCTTTCTAGGCCCAGGATTGAAAGTCTAGTCTCGTAGGGTATTCTGTTTCGAGTGGAGGAGTGAAGGGCTCTTCTGGTGAAGTATCTTTGGACATTTTCAAGAGTGTTAATGTCTGAGATGCGATATGGGTTCCAAACAGATGAGCTGTATTCGAGGATGCGTCTGGCAAAAGTTTTGTAAGTTCTGGTAAGTAGTGTGAGATTGCCAGAGCAGAAGCTACATAGGATTAGGTTTACAACTCTTGAAGCCTTCTTGGCTATATTGTTGCAGTGGGCTTTACCTCTCCAGAAGGAGGCTGGACTCTGGGGAAAGCGACTCATCCAAAATGGCCTCCCAAGAAACGAGGGAGAGTTATGGTTGATTAGAAAACAGCAAATTTATTTATTTTATTTATTTATTTAATTGGATTTGTATGCCAAATGTCATTGCTCTTAGCATTAGGAACACCCAAACTGCCTGGTGATTATAGGCACTCAGTGACCAGTAATGGGCTTCTACAAGTACGGTCAGGTATGCAGAATTGGTAAAAAAAAATTTGGTCAGGTACGCAGAACCGGTAGAAAATTTTTGAATTTTTTTCTTTTTTCCCTCTCCAGGGCTCTGCGTATATTTTTCCAATTGCATTAAATGAGGTTGAATGTGTATAATTTTAGAAAAGCTTTGTGTGTGTGTGTTTACATACACATACAGTTTATATAGTAGATGTTGTGGTTAGCTCTGGCCCAGTTCCTGCCCCAAGGAATGTGAAGATGGATGTGGGGGAGACATCCACGTGCCGCAGGCCTGTTTTGGTCCCAGTAGAATCTGCCGACGAAGGCTCCTCTGATCAAGGAAGTGTGAGTGACAGGGAAGAGGGGAGTTTGGCAGACAGCCCAGGAGGAGATCAGTCATCTGTATCATCCCTGGATTCTGAACAAGAATTAATGACACATCCACGCATGCTTACAGTGATACATAGGAGACAACAACTGAAGGATTATTACAAGAGAAAATGAGGCCACCTGTGGTTGGATGGGGCTGCTGTAATTAGTGCTACAGATAAAAGATTTTGGCGATTATTGCCAAAATCTTGTTCACACAAGGATGTTGATGCCAGATTTTGATTGCTTTGTGTGCATAGCAATTGAATCTCACTGCACATGCTTTCAGTAGCCACCCCAGCCAGCAGCAACAGCGGCTGTAGCACCGTTGAACTCGGGCTGCCCAGCCTGCTCCCCACACCACAGAAGAGGGTGAAGGAGCAAGCAAGTGGCGGTGGACACAGAGGGGAACCAAAACCATGTGGGCAAGTAAGGTAGGAGATTGGGTGGTGTAGCGGAAAGGAACGGGGCTGGGGATGGCTGGAATGAGCAGCGGGAATGTGGAGGGGAACCTTTTGTGTCGGGGGGGTTGGGCGGATGGAGATCTTTTAATTACCTGTGCAGTTGAGGGGCCGGGGGAGAAGAAGGCTGCCCTCCAAGCAGTGGCGGCAAGCCGGCAGCCATTTTTTTGCCAATTTTTGGCTTTTTTTTGTTGCTGTGCATGTGAGATTTGGCTTCTGCGCATGCATGTATCTGGGGTGTAGGGGTAGTGGCGGGCAATTGCGGCCTGACAGTGTAAGTGACTCTTTTCAGCACCGTCGTAACTTTGAACAGTTTTTGTAGAAGGTAACCAAGCCGAGGGAGGAGTCAAATGTGTCATTAGTCATGAATCCACTCATAATACATCTATGTCCAGGCCACCTTGAATTCCTTATCTACCGTCCAATTGCTTTGACCCTCAGTCCTTCAGATTCTTGCAGAAAACTTAAGCTCACGGTAAATCTTTATACCCATTTAAACGGCCTGGATCTTCTTATTTCTCTGGAACGGGACAGTTTTTCTTTCTTTCCTTCTTTTTTTGAGTTAAGCTTACATATATTTTAGCTGCCATTACACCGCAAATTACAATTTTCACAGGTCTCAAAAGAGATTCATACATTAATGCCTTAATTTTTTTCTTGTCAGTTATAAAATTGAAAGTTACAAGGTCGCTTTACAGTGTTCCCTCAATTTTTGCGGGGGATGCATTCTGAGATCGCCCGTGAAAGTCCAATTTCCGTGAAGTAGAGATGCGGAAGTAAATACACTATTTTTGGCTATGAACAGTATCACAAACCTTCCCTTAACACTTTACACCCCTAAATTACAATTTCCCATTCCCTTAGCAACCATGTTGATTATTACTCACCATGTTTATTTTTTAAGTTTGTTAAAAAAATAATTAAAAGCGGACAAAAGTTTGGTGAAGACATATGACATCATTGGGTGGGAAAAACCGTGGTATAGGGAAAAAACCTGCGAAATATTTTTTAATTAATATTTTTGAAAAACTGTGGTATAGACTTTTCGCAAAGTTTGAACCCCTGAAAATCGAGGGAACGCTGTAATCCAAAAAATCTAAATTGGATTATTGGTTTCTTGAATTTTGCCATATAATTGGATGTTCTGTCTGGGTCACTCCGGAAGCTATGACCAACCCAAAAAGATAAGCCAGACACACCGGTTGAATCCAAACACAGTTTTATAATGGTAAAGAGAAAAGAAGCCAACAGAAAATGTCCTTACAGAGCAGGAAAACACTGGAACTCCAAATAGATGAAGGCAATTGTTCATACAGAAACACAGGATCCTTAATGCCAGACGAGGCTGTTGAGCTAACAGACACACACCTCCCACCAGTCTTCAAGGCTGCTGAGCCACGAGCCAGGAACAAAAACGCTGAGAGAAAATGCAGATAACACCAACTCCCCTTTGATAACACTCCACGCTGCCAGAATGGTTCTCATGCCTTATAAACCCTTCCCTGCTAATGAGGACCACACCCAACCCCCTGGTGTTCCTCATTCAATGCTGATAATATCTACGCAGTTGATTTCTCCTTTGAGCTATGCGTCTCTGCCGCATACTAATGATAGCTTGTGCCTCATCATCCAGGGACTGCAGAGCATCAAAGTTACTTGCTGGAGAGAGCCCTTTCCCAGGGCTCCCAGGCCTTGCATCAGTGTCAGTTTCGTGACTGCTGTCTGCACTGTCCGACTCCAAACAACTCTCCTCTCCGCTCTCAGCCTCCTCCGGGCATGGAGCCAGTAGAGACAGAGCTGGTCTTTGATCTGGCTCAGGCTGAACCACAACAATTGGAGAAGGGCCATCTTTTCTTAAAGGAGAGCATCCCTTTCCACAAATAATGAATAAATCTAAAGCTTGAACTTGATTACTTAGTCCTTGAAAGGCTGAAGAGGTGGTCTCTTTTATATTGATTTTTATTTCTGGTCCCAATAATCTTCTCTTTAACAAAGTCAGCTTTTGGGGATAGTATTTTTGGCTTAACTGGTTTGCTTCCCATGCAAGATTAGCTTGCTGTTGTAATATCTTTCACTGCGCAAGTTGCCATGCATGGCACAGATTTACTCTATGGCCCAGAAGCAGAGTCCTGTTATAGTCTAGCAAATTTTTCAATGAATAAATGAATAAGTCAAGGATTACCATACTATGAATCTGGTATGTCATCAGCAAACTGGCAATGCTGGTGTTTTTAAAACAGACATTGCACACACTTTCCTGGAGATCATTTCAATGGATTATAGGATGAGGCAAAAACCCATGGAGGGTTTAGTCTGAAAAACATGTTTGCTTATTTTAATCCTTTCAGCATGTGACAAAATGGAAGTTCCTTCCTTAGAACATTTGCTAAGTGCTTCACTGGTGCATAAACATGACAAAGCCCATAAGGATTTTAAAAAATGCCAATTTCTTGTGCAAATGGCAGCAGAACAGAGTCCTTGATCAAACACATCTAAAGAGTTTGGGATGCCTGCTACTCATAATACTAGAGTTGTTTTTAAGGCTAATGTCACATAAAGCTGATAAAAACAGATGCTTAAAAGGCTCTATTGAGAAATCATTTGGTTGAGGCCACTCAGTGTATTCTTGGCTTAAGTGCCTGCAAGACAGGATTTGTCTGAAATAAGCAGAAATTTTTATTTGAATTGGGCACCCTCTTCTCCTTTCAGTTCAAGGTTGGCAGTGTACCAGTAAACAATCACAACTGTTGAGTGACAGAAAACAAGATGCAATGCAGGTCCAGTGAGTTAGACCAATTTACAATAAATCACAAAATATTCAAGTAGCCAAGAACGAGCACCTAGAATGCCTTCAACTCAATGTGATGGAATGTCCCCACCAGATGTTAGTATGTGTGCAATTCGACATGCAGCTAAACCCACCTATCTTCCAGGGGTGGGTTGCTCCGGTTCTAAATACCGGTAGTGCCGGCAGTGGGAGGCTCCGCCCACCCACCAAGGATGCTCCGCCCACCCATCCAGGATGCTCTGTCCATCTGTTTGGGATGCTTCTGCACATGTGTAGAAGCATCACATGTGCAAGTGAACTGTTAGTAAAGGGTTTTAGAACCCACTACTGCTATCCTCCAATAAAACACTGTGCGTAGATCTGAATGCTTTATTGAAAGAACAGGATAAGATAAAACTGGGGAAAATAGGGATACATACTGTACAAATTCAGTATTAAGTTACTGCTGAACATAACAATTAATAAGTACAAGCAATTTAAACCTCACCAGAGATGCTCTGGGTGTGGGATGTGGGTTTGTCCTTGGATGATCATGTGTCACAAATTAAGAGGGATTCTTCTTGTGCTTCTGCCTTTTCTAAATGCTAAAGGAAATGTGGCTTCCCAGTGCGCCCTTGGTTTGAGAGCCTGGGCTGGTGGATAAAATGGGTTGGGTCAGCTTCAAACAATATACAGTGGTACCTCGTGATACGAACCCCTCGGCATATGAACTTTCCGAGATACAAACCCAGGGTTTGGAAATTTTTTGCCTTCTTCCGAAGTTTTTCCGTCTTACGAACCCGCCGCCCGAATGCTGAACCTGGAAATTTGGCAAAAGTTTGGGTTTGGGTGGCCGCCAAGAAGTCCCGCCGCCCGGCTGTCACCTTTTGAAACAGCTGGGGGGCTTCTCGGCATCCTCCCGAACCCGAATGTCAAACCTGAACTTTTGCCGAACTTCCGGGTTCGATGTTTGGGAGGCCGCCGAGAAGCCCTGCCACCTCGCTGTCGCCTTTTGAAACAGCTGAGGGCATAGTTCCCTCTAAGCTGAGCAGTGAGCCATGGCTCACTTAAAAATCATCATCAACTCAGAGTTTTCCAAACCTGCCCAGAAGCCGAGAGGGAAAGAGTGAGAGGGAAGGAGAGAGAGAGGAAAAGAGAGAGAAACAGATAGAAAAAAGAGAGGAAGGAAAAGAGAAAGAAAAAGAATGGGAGTAAGGAAGAGAGAAAGAAAATCAAAATCTAGTTTGAAACTAGCTCAACTTTTTAAGTGGCATTTTGATATTGATAGAGTTGCCCTATTATGAGCTCACTGTTATAGACACACAGTACAGTATTTTATTTTGAAATTCTCTGAGGCAAAACAGGGTGGGTTTTTTATTTGTTTGTTTGTTTATTTATTTATTTATTTATTTATGTATGTGTTATTTCTTTGCTGCCCAGTCCCGAAGGGACTGCCGCTCAGACACTATACTTTTCTGCCCACCCCCCCAAAAAATTAGAGGGAACACTGGCTGGGGGGCTTCTCGGTGTCCTCCCGAACCTGAATGCGAAACCTGAACTTTTGCCGAACTTCCAGGTTCGGCGTTCGGGAGAATGCCGAGAAGCCCCCCAGCTGTTTCAAAAGGTGACAGCCAGGCGGCGGGGCTTCCCGGCGGCCTCCCAGACGCCGAACCCAGAAGTTCAGCAAATGTTCGGGTTTGGCATTTGGGTTCGGGAGGATGCCGAGAAGCCCCCTGGATGTTTCAAACGGCGACAGCCGGACGGCGGCACCCAGTGGAGCACCATTTTGGTGGGGGGGGGGGGGGTTTCTTGCATGCATTAATTGATTTTACATTGTTTCCTATGGGAAACATTGTTTCGTCTTATGAACTTTTCGTCTTACGAACCTCCTCCGGGAACCAATTAAGTTCATAAGACGAGGTACTACTGTACTTGGTATTTTGTTTCTCCGGCCTCTAGATGGGTCTAGAGAGCAACAACAGTATATAAAAATTATATGATAGAGCATGACAGAATGTATTCATCACCCATGCATGGAACCCAAGCAAAACTCTCTTGGAATTTGTTTTGGATTCCTCCAATGAAGAAATAATTAGGGTTTAATAGTTGGATATTGGCACCAGCAACATAGTGAATGTGGAACAAAAGGCACATGGGGAATTCTGATTTGCACAGCTTCTGGGTGGAAAATTATATCCACCGCATGAATTTTCTCACCAGATTTATCACCAAAGAAAGAGAGGAACAACATACGAGGGTCAACCAGAAAGTAATTCACCACATTTTTTTTCTCAGCCTACAGTAATGGTACGAACGCAAAACTTTAAATATACATTATTTGAATTGTCAGGAGTGCGTATGTAAATTTTGCATTTCTTCAGACATAATGAAGCTACAGCAGTGTTTCGAAATGGCATCTGTAAGTGATGTACGTTACAAGCAGCGTGTCGTCATTGAATTTCTCACTGCGGAGAAAGAAACTGTTGGGAACATTCACAAACGTTCGTGTACAGTTTACGGAGAATTTGCTATTATGTATGTATGTATGTATGTATGTATGTATGTATGTATGTATGTATGTATGTATTTATTTATTTATTTATTTAATTTGTATGCCGCCCCTCTCTGCAGACTCGGGGAGGCTCACAACAGCAACAGAAAAACAGTGTAAAATACAAATTCAATAATTAGAAAGCTAAAAACCCATAATTTAAAAAACATTCACACAACATACCATACATAAACTGTATAGGCCTGGGGAAGATATTTCAATTCCCCTATGCAGAGGTGGGTCTTAAGGAGTTTACGAAAGGCAAGGAGGGTTGGGGCTGTTCTAATCTCAGGGGGGAGCTGGTTCCAGAGGGTCGGGGCCACCACAGAGAAGGCTCTTCCCCTGGGACCCGCCAAATGACATTGTTTGGTCGACGGGACCCGGAGAAGGCCAACTTTGTGGGACCTAATCGGTCGCTGGGATTCGTGCGGCAGAAGGTGGTCCCGGAGATATTCTGGTCCGATGCCATGAAGGGCTTTATAGGTCAAGACCAACAGTTGACAGTAGTATGATTAGTCGCTTGGCACAGAGGGTGAGGCCATTAGAGGTGATTCGCACAGTGCAGAAAAGGCTTTGTGACCAGAACAAGGAGTGACACCGACAGGGCATACACTCCCTTGTGAGACACTGGAGGAAGGCCGTAGAACGGGATGGAGATTACGTGGCAAAATAGGAAATGTAGAAGAAACATCATTCTTTCTTGTGTGTAGGTTTCATTGTGTTCAATAAATAATTGTTGAGGGAAAAAAATGTGGTGCATTACTTTCTGGGCGACCCTCGTACAAGTTGAGTACGTTCTCAGTCCTGGAGTTACAACACATCTGAACATCGGCCACTTTTCCTTTGACGCATTTTTAAAAAGTTTAGAAATCACGGAGTGCATGTTCCCCAGTGGGAAATTAGTTGGTTTCCATTAGATGCAGTTGGATGGCTTTTCAATCGTAGAATGGAAGAGATTTTGGAGATTTCCTGATCCAACCCCCTGCCTAGAACCAGAATCTTTAAATATCATCCCAGACAAAGAACTGTCTAATCTCATACTGAAAATCTCCTGTGACAGAATACACACATTGTAGGAGCCAGGCTATTTTACTGCTTAATAGCTCCGTCAGGACATTTCTCTTTATTTCAGGTTTAAATTTTTGTTAAGCTTCCTCCCATTGGTTCTTATCTTATCCTTGACCGCTATGGAAAATAAATCTTGTAGTGGAAGATTGCTTGCATGCCTCCCCTTAGCCTTCTCCTTTTGAGGCTAAACATACCAAGTTTCTTTAACCACTTTCATAGGATTTAGCCTTCAAGACTCTTATCATCCATGTCACTTTTCTTTGCACTTTCCAGTTCCTCAACATCCCTTTTGTATTGTGGCAACTAGAAATTCACATAATCCAGATGTGGTCTGACTAGTGCAACATAAAGGGACACGATTATTTAATTCGGTATTGATGCTATCGGTTGAAGCCCTCTAACACTGAACAGTGGTACCTCTACTTACGAACTTAATTCGTTCCGTGACCAGGTTCTTAAGTAGAAAAGTTTGTAAGAAAAAGCAATTTTTCCCATAGGAATCAATGTAAAAGCAAATAATGTGTGCGATTGGGGAAACCACAGGGAGGGTGGAGGCCCTGTTTCCTCCTAGGACATTCCTAGAGAGGCCCCACGGAGGCTTCTCCCCGCCTTTTCCAGTGCTGTTTCCTCCAGATTCCTAGAGAGGCTTCACGGAGGCTTCTCCCTGCCTTTCTCGGCTCTGTTTACTCCAAGGAGATTCCTAGAGAAGAGGTCTTCTCTTTTTTAATTTTTTTAAACATTAACTGCAGGAATTATCTACCATTTGTGGCTTGCACCAGGCAACATTGATGAGAGTAAATCGCACCACTTTACCTGAATTTTAATGGATGGTGATGGTGGATTCCCTCAGAGAAAATGGTTATGTCTTGTTGTTTTTGGTTGTTATCCAAGGCAAACGTAAGCCTCTGTTTCTTTATTTCTTTATTCAGAGATATATTTTTTAGCCTTTTGTCCTTTATTAGCCTTTTGAGCTTGTCTCTTTAAAGGCATTGTAAAAAGTAGCCAGAAAAAAAAGAGATAACGAGAGTCAACACCACCATTAAAAAAATATTCCTCTTTATTTGCAAATATACTGCACAATTACAGTTTTATACATTTTTAGTACTTCATATAATTAGTATAAATAATAATGTATTACATATGTTTTTACATGTGCACAAAGACACAATACTTGGTTCCTTTGGTTTGCTATAAAACATCTCAAAAATGATAACATATAATCCTAGACATTTATGGCCAATTAGTTTGTTTTGCCCTAGAACAGTGGTGGCAACCCTTTTCTGGTTTGCGTGCCAAAAGTGGGGGAGTACAGGGGGTCACGCGTGTGGCCCACACCCATAATTTCATGCTGCCCCCCTGTGTGACCTCCCCCCACTCTTGACACGCCTGTTTTTCACTCTCCCTAGGCTTCAGAGCCTTTCTAGGAGCCCTCTAGCAGGAGGGAAAAAATGGCCTTCCCCATTCCTCCGGAAGCCCTCTGGAGGCAGAAAATGGCCTGTTTGCCAACTTCTGGTTAGAGCAGAAGGCCCGGTTTTTTACTCTCCCCAAGTTACTGTGCTTTTCTAGGTGCCTGGGGAGGGCAAAAATGGCCTTTCTCCCTGGAGGTCCTCGGGAGGCCAGAAAACCTGAACGGGCAATTTCTGGCCTCTGGGGGAGGTAGGGAAGGCCTTTTTTTGCCCTCCCCAGGCTCTTAGAAAAGCTCTAAAGCCTAGAGAGAGCAAAAATGGGCCTTCGTCACCCCCTCTGGAGCCTGTTTCCTGACTCCCAGTGGGCCCGGAAGGCCCGAAAATCAGACCTGAGCTCGCATGCCTACCAATATGGCTCCGTGTGCTACTTGTGGCACAGGTGCCATAGGTTCACCATCACTACCCTAGAACCTTTCATTCATTGACATGAAGATTCTGTGGGAGAATGTATTCATCAGATTACAGGCAGAGATCGCCTTAAAATCCAAAGAGATTACTCAAATGGAAACTATTACTTTGTCCTTTTCCTATTTTTTCACTACTCATACTTAACTTGTGGCAGAAGCCCATTGCTTTGAAATGGTCAACTGATTAATCAGTAAAGTTATACTTAAGTGTCTGCTTCTAATTACCCATATTTGTATTCTGCGCCAAATAACAAAATACCAAGCAAAAAAAACTTGAATGCTTGTACTTGGAGAAATACAGTGGTACCTCTACTTAAGAACTTAATTTGTTCTATGACCAGGTTCTTAAGTAGAAATGTTCTTAAATAGAAGCAATTTTTCCAATAGGAATCAATGTAAAAGCAAATAATGTGTGCAAACCCATTAGGAAAGAAAGAAAAGCTCAGAATTTGGGTGGGAGGAGGAGGAAGAAGAGGAGGACAGTCGCTGCTGAAGGAAGAAGGTGAGGTGAGGGGAATCAAAAAAATCCAAAGGCTTTTTTTAAGGCTTAAAAAAAAAAGAGGGACTCTGAGGCAGCGCCCAGAGAAAGGAAAACTCTCTGTTCGCTCTGGGCTGCCCAGAGCGAAGGGAGCGTTTCTTTTCTCTGGGCGCTGGCAGAAGTTTATTCCCTCTCCAAGCGTCCAGAGAAATGAAAATGCTCTATTTGCTCTGAACTGCCCAGAGCGAAGGGAGCGTTTCTTTTCTCTGGGCGTTGGCAGAAGTTTATTCCCTCTCCAAGTGCTTAGAGAAAGGAAAATGCTTTGTTCGCTCTGGACTGCCAAAGCCTCCTTAAGCACCACCAAAAGGCTTCTCTGGCAGCCTAGAAAAGCCTGAGATGGCCGGGATTAAAGGGGGAATGGCAGAAAACTGGCTCTTAAGTAGAGGCAAAAAAATCTTGGTTCTTATCTAGAAAAGTTCTTAAGTAGAGGCGTTCTCAGGTAGAGGTACCACTGTAGTAGATTTTATTTTCTTGTAGGAAACGACCATGTATAAGGCTTGAGCTGTGATCCTACAGGTAGTCCCTGACTTGCAACTATTGGCTTAGTGACTGTTCAAAGTTGTAGCAGCCCTGAAAAAAAAAAGACTTACAACCAATCCTCGCACTTACAGCCATCCCCATCGTCATATGATCAAAATTCAGGCACTTGCCAATCTGCATGTATTTATATGCATCCCAGGATCTTAGTGATTCCCATTTGGGATCTTCCCAAACCAGCTTCTGACAAGGAAACTCCATGGGGGAAGCTGCATTTGTGTCAATAAAAGGTCATAAAACCAGGCATGACTCATTTAGCAACTAGAAACATAGAAACATAGAAGACTGATGGCAGAAAAAGACCTCATGGTCCATCTAGTCTGCCCTTATACTATTTCCTGTGTTTTATCTTAGGATGGATATATGTTTATCCCAGACATGTTTAAATTCAGTTACTGTAGATTTACCAACCACGTCTGCTGGAAGTTTGTTCCAAGAATCTACTACTCTTTCAGTATAATAATATTTCCTCACATTGCTTTTGATCTTTCCCCCAACTAACTTCAGATTGTGTCCCCTTGTTCTTGTGTTCACTTTCCTATTAAAAACACTTCCCTCCTGAACCTTATTTAACCCTTTAACATGTTTAAATGTTTAGATCATGTCTCCCCTTTCCCTTCTGTCCTCCAGACTATACAGATTGAGTTCATTAAGTCTTTCCTGATACGTTTTATGCTTAAGACCTTCCACCATTCTTGTAGCCCGTCTTTGGACCCGTTCAATTTTGTCAATATCTTTTTGTAGGCGAGGTCTCCAGGACTGAACACAGTATTCCAAATGTGGTCTCACCAGTGCTCTATATAAGGGCATCACAATCTCCCTCTTCCTGCTTGTTATACATCTAGCTATGCAGCCAAGCATCCTACTTGCTTTTCCTACTGCCCGACCACACTGCTCACCCATTTTGAGACTGTCAAAAAATCACTACCCCTAAATCCTTCTCTTCTGAAGTTTTTGCTAACACAGAACTGCCAATGCAATACTCAGATTGAGGATTCCTTTTCTAAACTACCTTGTTTAGCAATGGAAAATTCTGGTTCCCGCTGTAGTCGTGGACTGCCTGTATTTCCTGGAATTGGACAGGAGGTGGTGTGATCTCAGGGAATCTGGATGAAAGTTTTAGACTTCAGCCATTCATGGGGTGAACCTTTCCATGCAATTATCAGCTTTGACTAGTAATAATTATATTTGCCGAGCAATCCTACAAAAGGAAAAGACTGTAATTTTCCAAGCACTACTTGTGTCATTTCAATCAAAGTGCCAAATGGAAAGATGCTATCATATTAGTATCCTTTTTTTGGCTTTTAAAATGTGGTCTCCTGAAAGAAATGGACGGTGCCAAGCGGTGTGCCACAAGGGTCTGTTCTGGGTCCTATTCTTTTTAATATGTTTGTGAGTGACATAGGGGAAGGTTTGGTAGGGAAGGTTTGCCTATTTGCCGATGACTCTAAAGTGTGCAATAGGGTTGATATTCCTGGAGGCGTCTGTAATATGGTAAATGATTTAGCTCTACTAGATAAATGGTCAAAGCAATGGAAACTGCAGTTTAATGTTTCCAAATGTAAAATAATGCACTTGGGGGAAAGGAATCCTCAATCTGAGTATTGTATTGGCAGTTCTGTGTTAGCAAATACTTCAAAAGAAAAGGATTTAGGGGTAGTGATTTCTGACAGTCTCAAAATGGGTGAACAGTGCAGTCAGGCAGTAGGGAAAGCAAGTAGGATGCTTGGCTGCATAGCTAGAGGCATAACAAGCAGGAAGAGGGAGATTATGATCCCGCTATATAGAATGCTGGTGAGACCACATTTGGAATACTGTGTTCAGTTCTGGACACCTCACCTACAAAAAGATATTGACAAAATTGAACGGGTCCAAAGACAGGCTAAAAGAATGGTGGAAGGTCTTAAGCATAAAACGTATCAGGAAAGACTTAATGAACTCAATCTGTATAGTCTGGAGGACAGAAGGAAAAGGGGGGACATGATCGAAACATTTAAATATATTAAAGGGTTAAATAAGGTCCAGGAGGGAAGTGTTTTTAATAGGAAAGTGAACACAAGAACAAGGGGACACAATCTGAAGTTAGTTGGGGGAAAGATCAAAAGCAACATTAGAAAATATTATTTTACTGAAAGAGTAGTAGATCCTTGGAACAAACTTCCAGCAGACGTGGTAGATAAATCCACAGTAACTGAATTTAAACATGCCTGGGATAAACATATATCCATCCTAAGATAAAATACAGAAAATAGTATAAGGGCAGACTAGATGGACCATGAGGTCTTTTTCTGCCGTCAGACTTCTATGTTTCTATGTTTCTATGTGTCTAATTTTAGAGTATGCCAATGAGATTAAAAAAGTTTGCCAGGGCTTCCTAACCTCTACACCTTATCTATTTGTACTGTTGTATTAATTAAGACATCCTTCCAACAATGCAACTGAACCACAGAGCTTTCTGTACATAGGGCTCCTCCACTGGCAGAAATGTTGAGAGGTTCCTTCTCTTTTTTGGGAAACAAAATTATTTCTCATTATTTCCAATGGAATTTGGCCTTAACATTGCATAGCATTTTTGGGACAGTGGTTTTAAAAAGCGTTTTCTACCCAGCCACTGTTTTATTGCAGACATGTTAAGCTACAGTTTAATAAGGAAGAGCAAAAATATACCTGTGATTGTCTCGTTATAGTGTTACAAAATAGTTGATTAAATTGGCATTAATAAAACAGCAATGGCATGGTTTAAACAGAGCATATGTTTAACTGTTACAGCAACCAAGAGGACTTGATTTCATATACACATATAATTTTTCCATTATAGTTCTGGCTTATACAATCTTCCCATCAATTTTCCAATACAATTCCACATGTCTAATTCAATTGGTCCATTACTGTACTGTTGAACTCTTCCTTACAACTCTTCCCACAGCCAGTAGGAAGCAGAGGTGGACAATGGAGCTCCAATTAAAGACTTTCCCTCATCAGAAGCCACTAGCAGGAGACACAATGATTAAGATACAAGAAGCAACTGGGAGGGACGCATCTTGCTGTACTATTACAAATAATAATAAAATAACAACAGAGTTGGAAGGGACCTTGGAGGTCTTCTAATCCAATCCCCTGCTTAGGCATGAAACCCTACATTACTTCAGACAAATGGTTATCCAACATCTTCTTGGAAACTTCCAGCATTGGAGCATTCACAACTTCTCGAGGCAAGCTGTTCCACGGATTAATTGTACCATCAAGAAATTTCTCCTTAGTTCTAAGTTACTTCTCTCCTTGTTTAATTTCCATCCATTGCTTCTTTGTTCTACCCTCAGGTGCTTTGGAGAATAGTTTGACTCCCTCTTCAAGAGGAAACACTGAATTAATTACAGAAATTCAGACTGAATTGGAAGTTATGAGGTTTGGAAATAATAATAATAATAATAATAATAATAATAATAATAATTTATTAGATTTGTATGCCGCCCCTCTCCGCAGACTCGGGGCGGCTCACAACAATAAAATACTAATTCAGACTATCCATAATGAGAATATTTTGCAGGCAAATGCTTAAATCTTATTTGGCGTCTGGTTCTATATTCAGCGAAGATAATCTATACAGCTTCGCTTCTATACAGCGAAGGTAATCTCTCTGGTGAAGACGGAAGAGTCCAATTCAAACAGAAGGAAAAGTGTTGGACAATAAAATATTTATATAACTTTATACATTATCAGTGCATGTTTAAAATAGAGTACAACTTTTTAACAGTGCAATCTACAAACCGTTTCAGCCACAGTACTGTAGCCAACATCCAGGTTTCTTTACACTGATGTATCTGGAGTATCCATGCTTCTTTTATAATATCTGCTGTTCCAGATGTTAGATTGTCCTTATTGTGCATAATGCAGACCATCTTGGTTGTGACAGGTGACCTCTCATGGTCACATGACCGAATTTTGGGTGTTTAGCAAGTGGCCCACATTTATGGCTGTTTGATGTGTCCTATGGTCACATGACCATGATTTATAACATTTTTGCTGAAAACCGAAGTTTACTTCTGCTTTGGGACAGAAATGCCCCATAGCTTGACCATCGCGTGTTCAATGAACGACCATTGCAAAAATAATCTCAGAATTTGATCACTTATGTGGGTGATCTGTTTTACGGCTCTCATGATTTATGACCGTAGTGGGTAGATTCCATTATGTCATAAATCAAGGAGTAGCTCTAGTGCCTCAAGCATCAATGAGGGAGCAAATGACTGAATGCTCCAACTAACCAATTCTTGCATACTAAGGTATTGTGGTTAGCTCTGGCCCAGCTCCTGCCCCAAGGGCTGTGGGGGTGAATGTGGGTGAAACATCCAAATGTCACAGGCCTGTTTTTCTGCCGACAGCTTCGGGCAGTGGAGTATCGTCAGAAGAAGGGAGTGACTGAGAGATGGGACCTTCAGAGGGGGGCCTGGCAGGCAGCCCAGGAAGAAGCCAGTCATCATCTTCCTTATCTTCGATAGACTCTGATGAGGAAGCAGTGATAGACCCACGTATGCATAGAGCAATGCATAGAAGAGAACATTTTCGTAGGTATTACAAGAGATAATAGAGTCCATCTGTGGTTGGGTGGGGTTCAAGTAATTAGGGCTGCTGTTAAATGGGCAATGTGCCGGCCTCGCAGTGTGGAAGATTATCTGATTATCACTGCCGTTCCGGATTTTCCCAGGACCTTGTGTTTGGATTTCAGGACTCTGACCATAAATCATAGTGAGTTTACAACGTCTGGAGAGGAGTAGCTGTGACGAATTCACAGCTACTGGTTAACTGACTTGAGTTTGTTGTTTTTGTTATTTCACTGCATTCAAGTTTGTTTGTTTTTACAAGTGAGCCCTTTGAATTCAAAAGAGGGTTTTTCTTCTATTTTTCTTTGGATAAAGAAACTATTGTTGCCTTTTCCTGTGTGTGTGTCTGTTTTTGCTACTTTTACATTTACTGTAATTGAAGGCTCGTGCCAGGAGCCGGCAGAACATAAGGGAAACGCCGACACAGAGGCTTTCTTTATAGCAGAGCAGCAGAACAGTTTTAGTGGGTTTTTTTCTAGAGAAAACATTCAAATACACAATTTTCAGTGGGACATTCTAGTTATAAAAACTTCCTGTAGGTAATAATCACTTGTGCTTTGCTGAAAGATTTTGTCATTTTTCTGTTGCTATTACTTTTCATTCAATTTGATGAAAACCATTTTTTCCCTCCGAGGAAAAAAGTATTTCCAATGAAATTTTTATAAGTAAATTCTTGTAAAATTCACATCCTAATTCCCAGAGGAAATAGTAATAGTCATTCACTTGGGTGTCTTTTGAGGAGGACAGAACCATCAAAGCTATTGATCATGAAGGTGTAATGTTACCTCTGGCTTAAAGCCAATTGGTCTTCAGGGGAAAATTGATAGAATCTTTTCTCTTTCTTCTTTGAGGGCACCCGAGACGCCACTGATTGGATATTGTAAGAAAGTTCAGAACTAAGATGATTTTGCCCTGTTCTTCTGATGGGTCTTCCATTGTACAATCAGTTCTCCAGTTCCTGCTTCCTACACTTTTATGAAATCCAGAGGAAAGGCACTATAGTGGTATCTCGATACTTGACTGCTTCAAAATTCATCAAATTTGATTTTCCATACAGTTTCATGTGAAAATGCTGCAGTACTTGGCTTTTGTTTAATATTTGATTCATGCTATAGGAAGAGGGGGATGGCCGTGAGAAACAGACAGGAAGTCAGCCATATTGGATGTTCATTGCAAAAGGAAGTGGGACAGCCATAGAGGGTGGACAAGAAGTCAGCCATGTTGGGAAGGTCATTGCAAAAGGAAGTGGGACAGCCATAGAGGGTGAACAGGAAGTCAGCCATACTGGGAAGGTCATTGACATAGGAAAAGGCAGAGTCGGAAAGTTCTTCCCAAAACAAAGGATCACATAGTCATGTGGTTTGTTTGGGACTCATCCTTTTTAGTACCCATCACACCTCCCAGAGTGAATTAATGCTGAGTACCAACCACCATATGTTAATCCTCTCGTAGGGCTTCTTCAGATTGGGAAGTGTGGGCAGGTAATAAAAGTAAGCTCAAAAGTACCCCAATAAGTTCCAAATAAAATCCCCAAGCACCCTGAGAGTCAAAAAAAAAGAGTCAGAAATCTCTTTGATAAGAGGAAGAAATGGCAAGACAAGACTTTGATATAGCATCATGAATAACCTACCTTGCCTCATGGTTTGCCTGGGCCCTAACGTTTAGGGAAAAGATTGCAGTAACCCTCCTGACATATTGTCTTACAATCCACTGATTTTTTTTCCTACTGCTAAGCTGAGGTGTGTGCAAATAAGCTGGTTTAAGTGACCTGTGGATCACAACCCAACCCCTTCTCACTCTTTCCAAAGCAGAGGTCCTTTGTTTTTAATGATTGCCTTCTTCAGATGTTCTGGAATCTTCTGGTTTAGTCCTCTGTTTATAGTCTTCTCCAGATCCAACGTCCACATCCTGGTAGTTAGCAAATTCTTGAGGTAGTGGAAACTCCTCAGCTGATGAATGAGTCCTGTGTCCAAAGATCCTCTCTTGCAGCTCAGCAATGTCATTCCTGATATCTGCCATCATCAACAACAAGAAGTCAAAGGAACCTGGTGGCCCCTAAAAAAGTTCAAAAAGAAGAGAGAGTGGTATTACTTGTCTTTCATTGAAATAGGTACTGTTGTGGTTAGCTCTGGCCCAGCTCCTGCCCCACGGACTGTGGATGTGGGGGAGACATCCACATGCTGCAGGCCTGTTTTGCCCCCGGTGGAATCTGCTGATGAAGGCTCCTCTGACCAAGAAGACATGAGTGACAGGGAGGAGGAGAGTGTGGCAGACAGCTCAGAAGGAGATCAATTATCTAGCTCCTCCTTGGATTCGGAACAAGAGTTAATGATACAGCCACGCATGCGGAGAGCGATGCATAGGCAACAACAACTGAGAGATTATTATCAAAGAAAATGAGGCCACCTGTGGTTGGGTGGGGCTGTGGTAATTAGTGAGGCTGCTATAAATAGCAGCCTGTGGGTTTGGCCATTGTGGAGGATTATCTGATTGTTGTGTTTCGTGACTGCTTTACTGACTTTGACCTTTTGTGTGCTGATTTTTCCCGCTTTGAAACTAAACCAGAGCAAAGTGTGTTTCACTTTGTGAAAGAAGAAGGACTGTGAATTGCCTCACAGCTGCAAGCTAAGTATCACAGAACTGATAAGGGACTTGTACAAATTACCAGTTTGTTTGGAGACGAGTGCTCTTTGATATACCAAAAGAGGGCTTGGTTTAAGTGAATTTTCATTATAAA
The DNA here is from genome assembly GCF_031021105.1 of Erythrolamprus reginae. Classification (NCBI taxonomy): domain Eukaryota; kingdom Metazoa; phylum Chordata; class Lepidosauria; order Squamata; family Dipsadidae; genus Erythrolamprus; species Erythrolamprus reginae. The sequence continues at coordinate 335,477,778 of NC_091951.1, read as the reverse complement.
GAACATTGTTTTGAATTTTCAAACGTGTGTGTGTCTGAAATTTGTACCTGTGAATTTTTGGGAGGAGTCTACCAGAGAGCCCGACAGAACAACTACATCCATTGAACTGGATATTTTTAGATAGGTTGGCTTCCACTCCAATTATCCCTAGCCATAAACTAGGCCCTGGCCATTTGACTGCCATGGCTAGTAGCAGAAGCAAATCAATTTTTTATTTTGCCTTAACTATGCTGGAGCAAAAAGCAATTTCCCAAACATTCATCTTAACTAAGGTCAATTTAGCCCAGTTGCATTTATTAATTAATTAAATTTATATAGCAATTCTGGATGGCACACAACTGTTCTGCTTTTTTCCAAAACATAAGTCTTTCTCTAGATATTGGTAGTTTAAGTTTCTCTTAGTAGATCTGAGCATCATTGAAATCAACATACTGTACACACTTGTTTTTGCAACTGACTAACTTCAAAAAAATAAATATACGTAATTGAAAAAATCACATTGTGTGCAGAAATGGATAGTTTAACCAAAGAAATAAAAATTATAGATGAGGAAGAGTACATTAACTGTAGGAGTAGGTTTTATCACTGGATAGAAAAAAGTAAAAAAAGTAAAATCAGAGAATTAATAAATATTAGATAATATGGGAAGTAAATGTCAGAGAATCGGTCACAAAATGAAAACCAAAAGACATACCAGAATAAGATCTTTGTTAAAACCCGATGTATATATGTAAATATAATTTATCTAATAGTAAATAAGCACTACTAGATTTGTACAACAGGCACATCACAAAAATTTCCAACTTTTATTTTAATATTTTTTTTCTTTTCTGTGTGAGTTTAACTGTTTGTATTTGGTGTGTTTAAATAAAGTTTACTGTTATTAAAAAAATAGAAAAATAAATAAATAAATTCAGATTTAGATCAATCTAGACAACATTCAAGAAGTGCTCCAATGCCATCAGTTATCATAAATGTCAATATATTGGCTGCAAAATATGGCCAGTGTAAATCCCTTATATGCATATTTCAATTTGCAAATCTTACTATTAATTGCATATTCTAAAAATGGCAAATGCAAATCAGCCACTCTATTCTGCCTGAGCAGGAGATTGGACCAGGGGTGAAATGCTCCCGGTTCGCTTGTGCCTATTGGTTGTTGGAGAGCTGATCATGAAAGGAGCGTGAGGCTCCACCCACCTGCCTGGAAGCCACCATTTTACCGTCTCACATGCAAAAAGCGTTTTGTGCATGCAGAGGGTGAAAGAACCCAAATGGAGGCATTCGGGTGGGTGGGCGGAACTTCACGCTCCCTTCACGATTGGCTCTCCAATGACCAACAGGCATGAGTGAACCGAGAGCATTTCACCCCTGGATTGGACTAGAAACCTCCAAAGTCCCTTCCAAATCTGTTATTCTATTTTTCATTCTAAGTAATGCAGCTTCTTTAACAAAGAGCAATTTAATTCATATTCAGCACTTTGCAAGTTCTTGTAAGATGGGTAAGTAGGAAATGAAGAGAAGAAAAGACTAACCATCCTATTTAACATTTTTTCTTTGTAATACCTTTTTTTCCCTATAAGAGAAAGGAAATAATAACCTTCCTGTGTCCCATTGAATGACCCAAAAAGATGCTGAATTCTCATTCATATTTTTTTTAATAGAAGCCTGCTAGCCATTTGCTTTTTAAAATTCTTGACATTTATCCAGGAAACATTCAAACTCTAAAATGTTCTTTATTTTAAAGGAATTCCCCACTTGCATAGAAACCACAACTGAGGGGCACTTATCCAGTTTAACGTATATGACAACCTATTGCATTCTGAAATAAAATGGAAGATATTTTACAAAATCCAACCAAATGCAATTTTCTTGTACAGAGAAGTTATAAAGACATAATGTATTTCACTTGGAAGTAATAGAAACATAGAAACATAGAAGACTGACGGCAGAAAAAGACCTCATGGTCCATCTAGTCTGCCCTTATACTATTTCCTGTGTTTTATCTTAGGATGGATATATGTTTATCCCAGGCATGTTTAAATTCAGTTACTGTGGATTTACCAACCACGTCTGCTGGAAGTTTGTTCCAAGGATCTACTACTCTTTCAGTGAAATAATATTTCCTCGCGTTGCTTTTGATCTTTCCCCCAACTAACCTTAGATTGTGTCCCCTTGTTCTTGTGTTCACTTTCCTATTAAAAACACTTCCCTCCTGAACCTTATTTAACCCTTTAACATATTTAAATGTTTCGATCATGTCCCCCCTTTTCCTTCTATCCTCCAATAGTGTCTACTCAACAGCCTGACCCATACATATAAAACAACCTCAGTGCTAACTAGCTAAAATCATGAAGAACCTACCCAATGAATCAAGACTTTCATTCTTTCCAGTGATCAAAAGGTTGTAAGGGATAAGAGCAAGATTATTTTAAAAATATGAAATGCATAGGGTGGGATACACTAGGATTGCAAATATTATTTATGTACAGGAGCATAGAGCTTTCTCCTCCTATTTTTTTCCACAGCAACAATCCTGTGTGATTGTGTAGCTGAGGGTGGACTACAACACTGCCTTCCCCATTTAGCTGCTCTAACCAATGTACCACCTTGCTAGTGACTCAAACAAGTCTATTTTCCCCTAAAAGATTTAGTAAGGTAACCATAAGGTGACATCACCTTTGGAGCATAATGGAGATTAGATTAGATTGGCTCAGAATCTTACTTGTGTTCTAAAACAGGGATCTCCAACCTTGGCAACTTTAAGCCTGGTGGACCTGGGAGTTGAAGTCCACCAGGCTTAAAGTTACCAAGGTTGGAGACCCCCTGTTCTAGAAAGTACTAAAAACTTCGTTTTACCATAGAAACATAGAAGATTGACGGCAGAAAAGGACCTCATGATCCATCTAGTCTGCCCTTATACTATTTCCTGTATTTTTATCTTAGGATGAATATATGTTTATCCCAGGCATGTTTAAATTCAGTTACTGTGGCTCTACCAACCACGTCTGCTGGAAGTTTGTTCTAAGGATCTACTACTGTTTCAGTAAAATAATATTTTCTCATGTTGGGAATCTGGCTGTGACGTGACACCTTCATGACTGTTGCATTGTTTGTGATGTAGGGATGGGTGTACTGATTGTAAATGATGTGGATATTGTTTTTAATGGTTTTTCAAAATTTGGTTTTATTATGGTTTTATGCTTAGTTGTGTTTTGTTACCATGTTTGTGTGAGCTACCCAGAGTGATGTTCGTTAGACGGGCATCTGTTTAGATTGAATGGATGAACAAGCAGCCTTTTATATCTGCTTTATTACAATATTATAAGAGGGATATTCTTTTAAAACAGGGGTGTCAAACTCACAGCAGGATGCTTAAACTAGCCCGTGGGGCCACCCTGGAATCAGTGAAGGCAGAGGCCTACGGTGCCTCTGCCAGTGAAAATGGAGCTTGGGAGGCTTGTGTGCAGCCCGACCGAGCTTCGTTTTAGCTGGCAGAGGGTTGCAGGAGGCTGTCCCAGCTGGAAAGGGAGCTCGGGAACCCGTTTTCACTGACAGAGCGCATGGGCCTCCATAGGTACCCCGACACAAGTGACATTGATCTGGCCACACCTAACCCAGCCCACCTGAGGTCACATACAACCGTGATGCAGCCCTCAATGAAATCAAATTTGACACTCCTGCTTTAAAATCTAGTACATTTGGTATTTAAATGCAACACTTCCTGGCTAACGTATAAAGAGATTCTATTTGCACTGAGATTAGATTTGGGTGTGATTAATATTATTATTTTATTATTTATTAGATTTGTATGCTGCCCTTCTCCGAAGACTCGGGGCGGCTCACAGGGTACAATATGAAACAATGTGTACACAAATCTAATTGATTAAAACTATAAGCTAAGATCCCACTATATTAAAAACAGTCAACCAACTCAATCACAACCACACATCACATTTGGAAGTCAGGGGGGGGGGCATGATCTAATTGTCCCATGCCCGGCGACATAAGTGAATATTAAGACTGTTGTGAAATGTGAGGAGGGTGAGGGCAGTGCGAATCTCCAGGGGGAGCTGATTCCAGAGGGCCGGGGCTTCCACAGAGAAGGCTCTTCCCCTAGGCCCCACCAGATGACATTGTCTGGTCGACGGGACCTGGAGAAGGCCAACTCTGTAGGACCTAACTGGCCGCTGGGATTTGTACCTCGTGATACTTACAGCTGGGCCCTTCTCTCCGGGTGCACCTCTTTCACCCTGTAAGAAACATAATTTTGGTTAAGTGGCCTTAATTGAAATTGAACAAGAACTTGATGGCCTAAAATCAAAACTCCAAACAGTGCTACAGTCCCACACTTAAAACTGACTGCTGTAGGATTCTATGCACATCAATTTAGAAGAGAGAGTTCACTGGGACTAATTTGTAATCAAACGTAAATGAGATTGCAGCTCATTTAGTTTAATTTGTCTTAACTAGATTACGGTATTAATTTTTATAGCAAAATTGGTAATTGATTACCTACCAAAGGTAAAATGCTTGCAGCATTTTCCAAGTATGTATCACAAGAACAATGATTTATTAATTAGATTCACAATCATTCATATATAGCAGTGGGTTGCTACTAATACAGTCTGGTTCTATGAATATGAATATATCTATGAATATATCCACTGCAATCAATATGAAATTAAATAGATATAATGTAATAGATTAAAAATAGTATAAAGATAGAGTATTCTTGCAATATTATAAATTTTAAAATATAAATGTAAAGTGTTATTCTTTATATTTTATTACTAGATTAAGTAATTTGATATTTTATAGATAAGAGAAATTATTAGAGCTATATGAACTATAACATAAAGATAAAAGAGTTAAATTTAATAAGAACATAGAATGTATGTGTTATATTTCTGTATCGATCTGATTAGATTTAGACTTTTTTTGTGTACTAGTTAGACTTCTATGATAAGCGGAGCAATGGTAGCTCCTTTAAATGTTGAATGTCATTTGTCTTATTTGTCTAATGAAAAATAATAAAACATATATTTAAAAAAAGGAAATTAAATATCTAAATATAGTGGTGGTGTGAGGTGCACGCATGCAAACCAGTAGTAATGGGATTTAGAACCCATCACTGTTCATGCCCAAAGGATACTCACTGAAATTAAAGGGACTTATTAGTCATGACTAATTTAATTTCCTATTGATTGCAGAGGATATATTCTAAGCATACCAATGTTGTGATCAGAGGCAATAAAGACTACTTATCCTCTCTTAATTTCACTTAATGCTAAGCATAACATGCCAAATTACAATATTTATTCTGAACTCATTCAGATCAACAAGTTCCCTCTGTGGAATTTCCTAACTGAAATGACTCAAGGCAGAACAATGCAGGAGAAATGTAGTAATGACAATAGGTTGTGCAATACACAAACATTCAGGTTCTTAATGGTTTTCTGAAAGCCAGCAAAAAATAAAATAAAAATACAACAGGATACAATCTATGATAAATCATAGCTTAATAAACAGTGATTATTGCATCAATTTCTTTTGGATGTCTCAAGTTGTAACTTCAGTGAAACGTTTCTGTAAGTTTTTGGGTTAATGACTGTTCTGTCTGGGTGCCCCCAGACTTCAACACCAACTGGAAAAAGCAGCCAGACACGCTGGTAAAAGCAAAAGCACTTTATAGTTTGAAAAATAAACACAGAGAAAAACCTGTTCTTCCCAACAGGCAGGCTATGAGGCTTCACAGCAGAGTCCTGATGGCCAGACAATACAGCAGACTTCTTGCTGGCACACCCACCACTGTAGAGAATAAGACCCACACCTTTCCCCCCCAAGGTTTCAGTATTCAAAGTCACAAACCAGAATTCCAAGACGCCAAAGATCACAGCCAGGTCCCAGGACTCCCAAAGATAATACTCCACAAGCCAGGAAGGGTGGGTCTGCCTTTTCAGCCTTTCCAGAGAGCACCACACCCAAACCCAGCTGTTGCCTCTTTAGTGCTGAAAGTACCTGGCTAATTGTCCCCTTCGTTGTGTTGCTCTTCTCTGCCGGAGATCGATTATTGCTTGTGCATTTTCATCTAAGGAATCCAGGCTGCTTGCTGGGGAGAGCTCCCTCTCGGGGGACTCTGGCTGTCCTCCCTCTCCCTCAGCCTGAGATTCCTCCTCCCCGTCTGCCTGAACCTCCTGTTCCTCATCCTCCCCCTCTGAGCAGGAAGCCGGCAGAGGATCAGCCGTTCCCTGAGGGGCCTCAGACGGAATCACAACAATGACTATGTGAGTTAATTCTAAATTGGTTACTAGGATAAATATTGGAAAGCAAACAAAGAAAGAGAAATGCGTTGGAAGTGGGAGTAAATAGGATCAAAGTAGCCCAGCTTTTTATTCACTTTCTCCCTTTCCAGTTTGCAAAATGAAGAAAACTGAATATGAATAATACAAAAGAGAAGGACTCTCATAAGGAAGAAGGAAGGAGAGAAAGGAAAGAGGGGAGAAGAAATAATACTTCTAACCTTTGCTCCATCTCTTCCTGGTGCACCTGGAGGACCCTAGAAGATAAATGTGCATTCCTCAAAAACTTGGTGTCAAATATGGTCAAGAGATTATTTTACACACTTAAGAACGGAGACATCATACTGACCACAGGCCCCCTTCTGCCCTGCTTAATGTGGGAGAGGTCTGGAGATGGTCCCATTGGCCCCATGGCTCCTCTAGGGCCCGGCACCCCGGGAGGACCAGGGGAACCAGGAAATCCAGGGCTCCCTTTTGGACCTGCAACCCCTGGAATGAAAACACGGCAGTAAAATTAAGGCTGCGGGTAGCTTCGTTGGACAATTTTGCAGAGAAAAGGGATATTTATGGTTTTTCTAAGTCAAAAAATTGGAAGGCATTTTTAGGGCTGTTGACAAAGTTTTTTAAAAAGCACAAATAAATCAGCCATGGGGGTGGTGGGGAGGAAACCTAGCAAGTAAATAAAAAAGGAGGAGTCAACAGCAATTAAAAGTATTCCAGAAGTGCTTTAAAAGCCAAGTGAAGCCTTTTTGTTAGTGCCAAGAAAATCAGGATGGATTTCAAATTACTGTTCTGTAACTTGATGAATTAGAAGTCTAGGATGCAATTTTGTATTAAAAAGGAGAGAATTCCAAATAATGCAGTGGTTCTCAACCTTTCTAATGCCGCGACCCCTTAATACAGTTCCTCATGTTGTGGTGACCCGCCGCAACTATAGGTCTAGCACCAATTCTCCCAACAAAGCTTTTAGCTGATTGGCAGGAAGGTCAGAGGGGAAACCCCCACTGTAAAGGCCTGATTGGTCGAATTGTAAAAATATGTTCCAAGGCTCCAGAATAGAAGCTTTAGTCATGGGAAATTTGTCTTTTCCCATGGTCTTAGGCAACCCCTGTGAAATGGTCATTCAGTGGTACCTCTACCTAAGAACGCCTCTACTTAAGAACTTTTCTAGATAAGAATCGGTTGTTCAAGATTTTTTTGCCTCTTCTTAAGAACCATTTTCTACTTAAGAACCCGAGCCTGGAAAAATTTCCCAGGAAATTTGAGAGCAGCACAAAGGCCCGGCCAGTTTCCTACCATTCCCCCCTGGGTTTCTCTCTCGTGCCGGGTGTATGGGAGGCGTGTGCTCCTCCTCGCTGCCTCAAAATCTCTCTCTCTTTTTTTAAGCCTTAAAATTTTGGATTTTTTTGATTCCCCTCAGCTCATCTTCTTCCTAAGGCAGCGACTGTCCTCCTCCTCTTCTTCTTCCTCCTCCTCCCACCCAAATTCCGAGCTTTTATTTCTTTCCTAATGGGTTTGCACGCATTATTTGCTTTTACATTGATTCCTATGGGAAAAATTGCTTCTACTTACAAACTTTTCTACAACCTGGGCCTAGAAAGTTTAGAACTAAGACGCCTTAAACAAGATCTAAGTATTGCCCACAAGATCATATGCTGCAATGTCCTGCCTGTCGGAGACTACTTCAGCTTCAACCACAACAATACAAGAGCACACAACAGATTTAAACTTAATATTAACCGCTCCAAACTTGACTGTAAAAAATATGACTTCAGTAACCAAGTTGTCGAAGCGTGGAACTCATTACCGGACTCCATAGTGTCATCCCCAAACCCCCAACACTTTACCCTTAGATTATCTATGGTTGACCTATCCAGATTCCTAAGAGGTCAGTAAGGGGCGAGTACAAGTGCACTAGAGTGCCTTCCGTCTCCTGTCCTATTGCTCTCCTATATCTACTATTCCTTTCTTCTATTCCTATATCTCTTCTTCTATTCTTTCATTGATATGTTCTATTACTATATCTTCTTTTCTATTATTTCTTAGATATATTTTACTATGAGTATCTCCTCTATAACCTTCATCATGTATTTTACTATGTGTATATAGATATATACCCACTAAAACCCTCATTGTGTATTGGACAAAATAAATAAATAAATAAAATAAAACCTGGTCACGGAATGAATTAAGTTCTTAAGTTGAGGTACCACTGTACAGTAGAAGCAAAAGGCCAGTCTGGCTGTGAACATTCTTCCTTTAGGCCAGCGGTTCCCAAAGTGGAGCTCACGCCCCACAGGTGGACAATATGATTTTTAATGGGGGCAATTGAAACCTTGTTTAAACCACGTTAATGGCCTTGTAGGCTTCCTCTGTGTGAGTAGGAGTTCACTTTTTGAATAGTAAGAATTCCATGTCATAGGTGTGTGAGAGGTGTGGGTGCAGGTGGGGGTTCCAATTGACTGCCACTACCAGTGCTGATGTGCGCCCAGCTTCAGTTGACCATCATGCACGCAGATCAAAGTGAGATCTTATTTTCTGTGCATGCACAGGAAGCAAATCTTGTGAGAAAACGTGCGGGATGTGCAAGATTTCAGCAATTTTTTTGCTTCCACACTGAAAATCGCTGAAATCTCACATGTGCATCCTCTCGTGAAGTTTTGCTTCCTGTGCATGTGCAGAAGCCAAATCTGCGTGCCCACCTGCTGGTCACCTAGAGCAGTGCATGTGACTCCATTTCCGCTACCCGTGCCGCATTCCTCCCCTCCCCCGTTCCAGTAGGAACCTGATACTGGGTGTGTGGCATCAGGATTTTAAAGATGCTTAGGATGGGCATGGCCAAAAAAGTTTGGGAACCACTGTTTTAGGCTAAAGAAAAAGGGCAGGGAAGTGCCCCATAAAATATGTTTTGAATTCCCAGTTTAGAAAATGATATTGGAGGAAAATGATTGTATGACTATAACTTGTTGCTTGTATCCTTATGATTTATATTATATTAATATCGATTATTTCCTGATTGCTTATTTGTACTCTATGACAATCATTAAGTGTTGTACCTCTTGATTCTTGACAAATGTATATATTATTTTATGTACACTGAGGGCCTATGCACCAAAGACAAATTCCTTGTGTGTCCAATCACACTTAGCCGATAAAGAATTCTATTCTATTCTATTCTATTCTATTCCATTCCATTCCATTAACATCATGCTTTCCAGATCAAAATCCACTAGTACAAACCAAGTACTTTTTGCTTTGACACTGACAATAGTTGCCATGTTCAAAATTAATGTAGTTCACATTATTTTAGTATGAGCTTAATATTCAAAGTTTGGTTGACTGCAGATGAAGAGCCTTATGTCTAAATTAATGCAAATATTATACATTTAACACCCCCCCAATTGTAATTGTCACAATCTCCTTCAGGTTCTGCTGTGCTACCACACACATCATTGGCTATTCCTGGGAAGGATGAGCAAACAATGTATGAGGATGTATGCCAAGAATGGATATTCACCTGATTGCCCAGCCATAACAAGTACAGTTAGTCCTCGACTTATGACAACAATAGGGACCAGGATTTCCATAGTAAGTTGTTGCAATTGTTAGGTCAAATTAATTATAAAATATTAAGTATAAAGATAGAGCAACCAGCCTTGTGGTGCGGATAGAGCTGTGATGGCGCAGTGGTTAGAATACAGTATTGCAGGCTAATTCTGTTGACTGCTGACTGCCTGCTGTTTGGCAGTTTGATCCTCACTGGCTGCGGGTCGACTCATCCTTCTGAAGTCAATAAAATGAGGACCCAGATTGTTGGGGGCAATATACTGACTCTGCAAACTGCCTAGAGAGGGCTGTAAAGCACTGTGAAGCGGTATATAAGTCTAAATGCTATTGCTATTGCTTGCAGCTAACAATTAAGATATTGAAGTGGTGACTAGCTTTTGCCTTTTTAAGGATCATCAATAAAGGAAGAAGCAATCATGTAATCCATCTCAGGCTAGTGTTTTGTAAAGCAGTCATGAAAGTTTGGGAACATAATTCAAATGGAGTGATCTGTCTCATTTGCAAAGATGTAATCTGTGACACTCTATTGAAACAAAAGTTGGATTTTTAAAAAGAGGACAGGAGAAGACTCATGCGTATACTCTGACAATCAAGAAAACCAACCAATGGATTAATCCAGCAAACCAACCCATAATTCTTACTCAAAGTACAAGCAACCAGGTCCAAATTGTCCTAGATTGCCATTGAACAAATCTCTCTATATGACCGCTGGGAGACAAAAAGGATTTGATGGCACATAATCAACTTGTATAGTACAGAAAAATTAGAAGAATTTTGATTTTTGTAATTTCAGTGTGTCAGCTTTTAGTATTGATTGTTGTATGCTACTCAAAGTCACTTCTTATGAGACAGGTAGTTTGAGAAATTTAATAAATAAATAAAATATTGTTGTAAAACAAAGTACAAACATGAGACTGCTACAGAATCAGCAATCCATAATGTAATTCATTAGAAAAATAATAGATTGCACATTCTACCGCAAGACACATAACATTAATATGCTCTGGAGTATATTAATATTAATATAGAATAGATTGCACATTCTATCACAAGATACATAACATTAATATGATCTGGAGTTGCAGTTCCAAAATACCAGAGTTGGGGTGGGCTATCCATTAAAAAAATATAACCATTTATATAACAATTTAATGGCCACTTAAATACATTGAAATAAAAATGCCAGCAGAAAAGGCTTCCAGGCTGAGGTTTTCCCAGAAAATTCCCAGTCTGTTTCTAATTTCTTTGCCATTTCCAATCTTGAGTTTTACTAATCATGCAAAAACAGCACAACTTAAGAATGGACGGTTTTCAGTTAGGAGAGAGAAGTTAGGAGAGAGAAATGAAGTTTACAGCACTTTGGACAGCTCCTAAGATGAAGAAATCATTAAATGGAGCAAGCCTACATTGATACATACATGATGATATATTTTTAATTTACTAAAGACCCAGATGATGAAATAAGGATTGGTGACAGCAATGGATAAGGAGTTAACACAGAGATGAAAGGATTAAATTAGATATTGAGTTAAGATGTTTATGTTTTATTATAGATAGAAAAAGGGAATATAAGGGAATAGATTTTATAATATTGCTATCCATCGATGAAATATGTCTCATGTGTAGTTAATTTCAATTATTTTAGCAAAGAAGTAGTTAAAAGTATATATTAAAAGTATTATTAGCATTTTTTCTCTGAATGTTTAACATATCAAAGAAATATAATTTTTTACTATTTTAGGCCAGTGATGGCGAACCTATGACGCGCGTGTCAGCACTGACACGCATAGCCATTTTCGGTGACACGCGGCCGCCGAGAAAAGGGGAGCTTTAGGGAGTGGCCAAGATGCAAATCTCCCCGCTTTCCAATTTCCCACCGACTGCAAGCAGGTACAGCAGGGCCACCGATAGGCCAGTATTACCGGGACTGGCGTCAGGGGCCCGGCCAAACTGAAAATGGGGGGGGGTCCTGCCCACCCAGGTTTTGGCCCGCCACCGTGTGCCGGCCCCCTGGCGCCCGCAGCAGTCATTGTGCTGCACCGTTCACTGTAGCCTGCGCACACCTGCGCCAGCGCAACCCAAAACGCCGCCCGCCCTGCGCACCCTTTTCCAAGGGTGCGCATGAACCAACCCCGCCCCCCGCGCCTCTAGCCCCCTCGCGCCCCTGGCTACTCGCCGCTGCCCCCTGCCCGCCCGCCCGCTTCGCCTCTCTTTCTCCTCCGCTGCAAGAGAGGCGCGGCAGGCATTCTCACAGTGGGGGCCGGCGAAGGCGATATTCAGTGTCGGGCGCGCGGCCCGGCGCGCGCTCTCCCCATTGCCCTGCCAGCCCGCCAGGAACATTCAAAGTAAGAAAAACCTTCGCTCTTACTTTGAATGTTCTGGGCGGGCTGGCAGGGCGATGGGGAGAGCGCGCGCCGGGCCGCGCGCTCGACACTGAAAATCACTTTCGCCAGCCTCCGGAGAACGAAAGAGAATGAGAGCAACAGAGCAAGATAGAGAGAAAGTGAGAAAGAGAGAGGGGGGAGAGAAAGAGATAGCAAGAGAGAGAGAACGAGAGAGAGAAAGAGTGAGAGAAAGAAAACGAGAGAAAGAGTGTGAGAGAGAAAGCAAGAGAGAGAGAGAAAGAAAACAAGAGAGGGAAAGTGAGAAAAAGAGAGGGAGAGCAAGAGGGGTTATTAATTTGTTATTAAAAAAATCATGCCGGGCTCGCAAAAAAGAGAGTCCGAAAAAAGAACTATGTGGACCATAGTTCCCTCTAAGCTGAGCAGTGAGCAATCTCTCACTTAAAAATCATCATCAACTCAGAGTTTTCCAAACCTGCCCAGAAGCCGAGAGGGAAATTTTATTATTATTTCTGTGCTGCCCAGTCCCGAAGGGACTGCCGCTCAGACACTATACTTTTCCGCTCACCCCCCCAAAAATTTAGAGAGAACACTGATGTGGACGTCACGCTGTTTGCTTCCTCCTTTGGCGGCTCGTAACTAGATTTTTACAACCCCCTGCCCCCCTTGATAAGCTTTTTCTTGAATCTGACCAGTTTGGGGAGTCACCCCCCTCCAGGAAAGAGTTGCAGCAGGAAAGCAGCGCATATGAAAAGCGCGCTGCTTTCCCGGAAAGCCGGCTTTCCTGGCTGGCACAGGGCTTTCCCGGGCAGCTGGCTTGAGCCTTGTGCCGGTCAGCAAAGCCAGCTGCCCGCCGGAGACGTGGAGAGAAAGAAGGGAAAGCGAGGGAGGGAAAGAGGAGAGGAAAGAAGGAGGGAGGGAGGGAAGGAAGGGAGAGAAAAGTGAATGAGAGGGAGAGAGAAAGGGAGGAAGAGAGGAAGGAAGAGATAAATATAAAGGGAGAGAGGGAGAAAGAGAGGGAGAAGGAGGGGAAGAGGGGAAGGAAGGAAAAGAGAGAGAGAAAGAGAAAAAAGTGGAAGGAAGAGAGAAGGAAAGAAAGGAAGGGAGAGAGAGAGAAAGAGAGAGAGAGAAGATAGGAAGGAAGAGAGAGAGTGAGAGAGAGCAAGAAAGAAAGAAAGAGTGAGAGAGGAGAGAGGAAGGAAGAGAGTGAGAGAGAGTGAGAGTGTTTTTTTCTCAAGGTGACACACCACCCGAATTATGCTCGGTTTTTTGGCAAATTTTGACACACCAAGCCCATCACTGTTTTAGGCACTGATTCTGTGGTTTTTTTTAACTGCTTATGTTATTTTTACTGTATATTGGAAAAAAAATAAAGAAAAATTTGTACACCCCCCTAAATAAATAAAATGGAGCGAGCCTGACTAAATGACACTAAGAAAAATTAATGTCTGCTCTTGATCCATGTTTCTGGTCTGAGGAGTGATACAGATGCAATATATACAAATTTATTTTCACGACATTTTAAATTTAGGAACTATTTTATTTCCTTACCTGGAGGACCCTGGTCCCCTGGTTGTCCAGGAGGGCCAGGTACATAAGCATTGGATGCAAGTACTTTTTCTCCCGTGATTGGTTTGCTAAGGTCAACGGCGTTGTTTGGTAGCCAAGCAACCTGAAATAAAAGAAGGGTCATAGGCTAGAAGCCACTGGTCTATTCACAATACTAGGACAAGGGGGCATTCCCTAAAGCTCATAGGTAAGAAAGTGAAGACAAATCAAGGGAGATATTTCTTCACCTAGAGGGTCGTTGGCTTATGGAATTCACTTCCAGAAGAGGTTGTGACAGCTGTCAGCCTGGATAGCTTCAAGGCAGGATTAGACAGATTCATGGATGCCAAGTGTATCGGCAGTTATTGAAATTGATGTCCATGTTGATTGAGGCAGGCAGGATTCCCTTGGGTACCATTTGTTGGGGGTCAAGGGAAAAGGAGGGTTTTGCCTTATCTTTCTACTCAAGATCCCCATGTACAATTGGTGGGCCACTGTGTGACACAAAATGCTGGACTCGATGGGCTTTGGCCTGATTAAGCATGGCTCTTCTTACGTTATTAATTTCTTATTATTTCAATTCCCCACCTTCAAAATTCTGCTACAAGGTAGGTTTCAGGTAGACTACTACTTTGCCTTGAAACTAGAGAATGCAAGACTCTAGCACTTTTATGATCACAGTCAGAACTCTGATATAACTGTTTGCAAAGGGCCCAAAACGGTTGATGTCAAGTCTGATACATTGAAGGATTCAATTTATTGATGGATCTGAATGTCGAAAAAATATAGCAGGATTTAGAATGAAGGGCAAAATCTGATTCCGATGCCCACACTGTGTATACAAGCAGTTTGTTAGGATCTACTGCTATGGTATTACCCAAATCTCATCAGGACTAAAAGCCCAATGTACTGCAAATACAGTGGTACCTCTACCTACAAACACCTATACTTACGAACCTTTCTTGATACGAACTGGGTGTTCAAGATTTTTTTTGCCTCTTCTCAAGAACCATTTCCCACTTCCAAAACTGAGCCCGGAAAAATTATGTGTGACCATTACGCGTCAGCATCTATTTATTTATTTGTTATTAGAGTTTATAGGGACCTTACAGGTCATCAAGTTCAACCCCCTGCTTGAGCAGGAAATCCTACAGCACTCCAGCCAAATGGCAGTCCAATCTCCTCTTGAAAATGTCCAAAGTTGGGGAGTTCACAACCTCCGGTTGATCGCTCTCACCGTCAGGAAATTCTTCCTTATCTCCAGGTTGAATCTTTCCTTGGTCAGCTTCCAACCGTTGTATCTCATCCGACCATCTGGTGCTCTGGAAAATAGTGTGTCCCCCTCCTCTCCGTGGCAACCTCTTAAGTACCTGTATACAGCTATCATGCCCCCCCTAGCCCTTCTTTTTACTAGACTATCCATGCCCAGTTACCGCAACCTTTCCTTGTATGGCCTGGTCTCTAGTTCCCTTATCATTTTAGTTGCTCTTTTCTGCACCCTTTCCAGAGTCTCTATATCTCTTTTGAAGTGTGGTGACCAGAACTGGATGTAATACTCCAGGTGCGGTCTGACCAGGGCCTTATAGAATGGTATTATTACCTCTCTGGTCTTGGAGTGTATCCCCCTGTTCATGCAGCTTAGGATTGTGTTGGCTTTTTTAGCCACTGCTGCACATCCTGCCAAGATCGTCCGGTAACTTAAAACTTTTTGTTAATTTATTTTTTCATTCTTATTTTTGTTATGGCTTTCTATGTGTGTATAGGTGTACTTTTTTTGTTTTAAACATAGTAAAAAGACAAAAAGGGTGACTTTTGGGATGGGTTCGCATGCGTTATTTGCTTTTACATTAATTCTTATGGGAAAAATGGCTTCTTCTTACGAACTTTTCTTCTTACGAACCTGGTCATGGAACGAATTAAGTTCGTAACTAGACGTACCACTGTATTCCAAAACACCACATCCATAGAAACATAGAAACATAGAAGACTGACGGCAGAAAAAGACCTCATGATCCATCTAGTCTGCCCTTATACTATTCCCTGTATTTTATCTTAGGATGGATATATGTTTATCCCAGGCATGTTTAAATTCAGTTACTGTGGATTTATCAACCATGTCTGCTGGAAGTTTGTTCCAAGGATCTACTACTCTTTCAGTAAAATAATATTTTCTCATGTTGCTTTTGATCTTTCCCCCAACTAACTTCAGATTGCGTCCCCTTGTTCTTGTGTTCACTTTCTTATTAAAAACACTTCCCTCCTGGACCTTATTTAACCCTTTAACATATTTAAATGTTTCGATCACGTCCCCCCTTTTCCTTCTGTCCTCCAGACTATACAGATTGAGTTAATGAAGTCTTTCCTGATACGTTTTATGCTTAAGACCTTCCACCATTCTTGTGGCCCGTCTTTGGACCCGTTCAATTTTGTCAATATCTTTTTGTAGGTGAAGTCTCCACAGTTCTTTAACATTGGTGATATGGGCTGGAGTATTGAGAGCTGCAGTTAGATGCCTGCTTGCACTAGCCTGAACTGGTTGATGAAAGACTCATTGTTATTATCCTTGGAGCAACCTCCATTCAAGAACCGTGATCTATTGATGAGCCAAAGAAGGGTTTTTCCTTCTAGAAGCCAGACTCTTTACATTGAGAAAAACATTTTCTTTCTCGGATAGGAAGGTGGAGTATTTTAATTGTGTATCTAGCTATCTTGCATTAAATATTTCTGTTAAGGAAGCCAACTTGCTATAGCAACCTGATTTTGAAGTCCAGATCACATGGGTTGGTTCTCTCATTGCCAATGTTCTCACTTCCCACTCTCTTCTGGAATAACCTTTGACTTCTTCTGGATTTCAACACTTGCCTGCTTTTGATGTGGAGCCTTCTTATTGCCCTCACCAGATGCTAACACACACTGAACTCATTTCTATTCCATTCCACTGTCTTGATTCAATCTTGGAATCGCAAGTTGAGAATGACCTCAGCCTTACTTCATGCACGAATCTTTCCCCACAAGAATGTAAATACTTGTACAGAACCCTATCCAGAGGGGCAACAGTCACGGAGATGAATTCTAACCCTTGCTGAAACCTACACGTTATGTTGTAATTTTGAAGAGGTTCCATGCAGAATAATTGCCAACTTGGCTTGGAAGATGGCCTGGCTAGGTCCAGTCTAGGACTTTCTTCTAATTAAATGCATACTTGCTTGTATCTGAGTAAGCACATACACATACAGAGTATTTGCACACATGGGACTGTTTGTATGCCTAGACTGTCTGTGATTTATTTCCTTTGGCAAAAGCATCCTGACTAAGTTTTGCAATTCTGTCAAGGGGATAGAGTAGAAGATTAAACCAGAAATTTCTGAAAAATGTCTACGTCCAGGAAAGCTTTTCTGGCACGGCTGCCCCAAATCCCAACCAATGCAGAGAATTCCAGAGGATAATTTAGGATCAATTCATGCACGGTATTCTTCAAGATGTTTGGATTTTGCCATCGCATACTGTAAACGGAGATTGCAATTCGGAAAGCAGGTCCAATCCTAGGTTTGGTTAAAAACGGTCCAATTTATAACTGTCTGTCATTGCTGCCTTCCGTGGCTGGAACTTATAATAACCTTCAAGTTATCATTATAAACCACCAGAACAATCCTATCACTAATTAAGCCAATGATTCATTTTACCACCCGAGGGATTGCTTGATGCAATTTTCTCTCCCATCCAATAATGTCCTTGGAAACGACACTGAAATACTGTTTGCACACATTTTATGAAGTCAGTCAAACCTGTCATGTTTTCCCCCAGAATGCCCCATAAGAAACATCTTAGGTATTTAGGGGAAAGTGAAAAGAAGGAGAAGAACTCTGAAAATGTCCTTTGTGAGTTCAGTATCTGCAATTTGCCTTCAGTCTCAATCTCTTTTTGCCTGTAATGGCATGTGGGAATGACCTTGGGACCAGGTCAGCCCAGACCAGGTCTCTCCAAACCTGGCAACTGAAGCATGGTGGACTTCAACTCCCAGAATTTTCCAGCCAGCTGGTGATTTTTTAAACTGTTTTTTCTTAATCTTTTATGATGTTTTTAAATGTACAGTGGTACCTTGTACAGTGTACTTACGAACTTAATTCATTCCGTGACCAGGTTCTTAAGTAGAAAATTTTGTAAGAAGAAGCAATTTTTCCCATAGGAATCAATGTAAAAGCAAATAATGTGTGCGATTGGGGAAACCACAGGGAGGGTGGAGGCTCTGTTTCCTCCCAGGAGATTCCTAGAGAGGTCCAACAGAGGCTTCTCCTCACCTGTTCCGGCCCTGTTTCCTCCCAGGAGATTCCTAGAGAGGCCTTATGGAGGTTTCTCCCTGCCTTTTCTGATTACAGTTTCAGAGGCTCGGGTTTGTAAGTGGAAAATGGTTCTTGAGAAGAGGCAAAAAAATCTTGAACACCCGGTTCTTATCTAGAAAAGTTCGTAAGTAGAGGTGTTTGTAGGTACAGATACCACTGTACTTTAGATCCTGTTGTAAGCTGCCCATACTCATTTGGGATTTGGGTGGCATAGAAATACAATAGATAGATAGATAGATAGATAGATAGATAGATAGATAGATAGATAGGTAGGTAGGTAGGTAGGTAGGTAGGTAGGTATATAGGGAGGTAGAGAAGGAGTAAGAGGTGGAAAGAAAGTGAATAGAAGGAGTGTGGAGAAGTAAGTAGTAAGGAGAAGGAGATGTAGTAGGAAAGGGAAGAGGTGTAAGAAAGTAGGTACTAGAGATAGAATAGTCACCTGAGATAGAAAGAGGGGAGTGGAGAGAGGGAAGACTGAGATGGTGTGAATAATAAAATTAAAAATTGAATGTAACTTAGATTATTGTGCTATTGTCTTCAGGTGATAAGATATGTATATTGATTTCTATTGAAGGTATATGTGATGTATGTTATGTACCGGTATGTTGCTGATGTGGGGAAAAATTAAAAAAAACTGCTGTCATGTATCCCTCAGTTTAAGCAGATGTTGGATAACCATCTGTCTGAAGTAGTGTAGGGTTTCCTGTCTAGGCAGGAGATTGGACTAGAAGACCTCCAAGGTCCCTTCCAACTCTATTGTTATTGTTAGTCCTTCTTTTCATTAAAAGAGACATACCCAATTTTTGTAATTGTTCTTCATATGTTTTAGTCTCCAGTCCCCTAATTATTTTTGCTCTTCTCTACATGTTCTTCTCTTCTCTGAACTTTTTCTAGAGTATCAATATCCTTTTTGCATCATGGTGACCAAAACTGAAAGCAGTATTCCATGTGTGGCCTTACCAAGGCCTTTTAATGTGGTATTAACACTTCATGTGATCTTGATTTTATCCTTCTATTAATGCAGCCTAGAACTGTGTTGGCTTTTTTCTGCACACTTTTTTTATTTATTTATTTGTTTTGTCCAATACACAATAATACACAATGAGGGTTATAGAGGATATAACCAGGTAGAATGTATTAAAGGGGGAATAGAGGACAAAATAAAGGAGTGAAATATAACTATGAGAGAATAGCAGAAAAAGATATAGGTATAGAAGAGAAGATATGTGAGATATAGGAGAGACAATAGGACAGGGGACGGTAGGCACTCTGGTGCACTTACTGAGTCAGCCCCTTACTGACCTCTTAGGAACTTGGTGAGGTCCACCGTGGATAGTCTAAGGGTAAAGTGTTGGGGGTTAGGGGATGATACTACAGAGTCTGGTAGTGAATTCCAAGCTCCAACAACTCGATTACTAAAGTCGTATTTTTACAGTCAAGTTTGGAGCGGTTAATATTAAGCTTGTATCTGTTGTGGGCTCTTGTGTTGCTGTGGTTGAAGCTGAAGTAGTCTTTGACAGGCAACATTGTTCTGTCAGAGAGAAAAAATTTCAGGGATTTCCTGTGATTCCCTCGCAGGAAATTTTTATTTGTTTTATTTATTTATTTATTTTGTCCAATACACAATAATACACAATGAAGTTTATAGAGGATATAGTAGAGAAGAAATACGAGATATAGCAGAGACTATAGGACAGGGGACGGAAGGCACTCTAGTGCGCTTATGCACGCCCCTTACTGACCTCTTAGGAATCTGGAGAGGTCAACACTGCTGGCTCATATTTAAATGGTTGTCTATTAGGACTCCAAGATCTCTCTCTCAGTTACTACTGTTGAGCAAAGTACTACATATACTGTACCAGTGTGGTGTGGTATGGTGTGGTATGATATGGTATAGTATTCTAAAATGGATGATGTATCTCCAAAAGAACATACAAGCCCACAATCTATTCAAGCAATTACATTCACCCGCCAATTTCTCCCCTTATTCAACACCTATGTTTTCACGATTTGAGGCAGAAGGGATGCATTTCGTAAATGTACCTTTTGTTTCAGTTGCAATACCGTCTGTTTGATCTGGTGGAATTCACGGCAGGAGGCACAACAAGCCCCAGGTTTCACCACATTGTCCACCTTCTCAGAAAAGCCTGCTTTAAAAAAGAGAGAGAGAGAGAGAGAAAGTGGGAGAGAAGGAAAGCAAAACCGAGTATTTCAGTGCAAACCTTTTCTTCTTTTCTGAATAGAGATGTGACTAGAAAGACGGCAGAAAAATGTGTGCACAGAGGAAGAGCCTTCTCTGTGGCGGCCCCGACCCTCTGGAACCAACTCCCCCCAGAGATTAGAATTGCCCCCACCCTCCCTGCCTTTCGTAAACTGCTTAAAACCCACCTCTGCCACCAGGCATGGGGGAACTGAGATACACTCTCCCACTAGGCCTTACAATTTTATGCTTGGTATGTTTGTACGTATGATTGGTTTTTTATATAATGGGTTTTTAACTGTTTTTTAATATTGGATTTTGTTATTTACTGTTTACTGCTGTTGTTAGCCGCCCCGAGTCTGCGGAGAGGGGCGGCATACAAATCCAAATAATAAATAAATAATAAATAAATAAATAATAAATAAATAAATAAATACTAACTAACTATTCATTCATTCATTCATTCATTCATTCATTCATTCATTCATTCATTCATGTATGTATGTATGTATGTATGTATGTATGTATTTATTTATTTATTTATTGGATTTGTATGCCGCCCCTCTCCGTAGACTCGGGGAGGCTAACAACAGTAATAAAAACAGCATATAACAATCCAATATTAAAACAGTTAAAAACCCTTATTATAAAACCAAACATACATACAGACAGACATACCATGCACAAAATTGTAAAGGCCTAGGGGGAAAGAGTATCTCAATTCCCCCATGCCTGGTGGCAGAGGTGGGTTTTAAGAAGCTTACGAAAGGCAAGGAGGGTGGGGGCAATTCTAATCTCTGGGGGGAGTTGGTTCCAGAGGGCCAGGGCCGCCACAGAGAAGGCTCTTCCCCTGGGTCCCGCCAAGCGACATTGTTTAGTTGACGGGACCTGGAGAAGACCCACTCGGTGGGACCTAACTGGTCGCTGGGATTTTTGAAAATATGATTGCCTGAATGACCAACTTTGGCTACACTATTCAACTAGAGGACTGGGAAAAGATTTGGAAAGACAATTACAAATTAACAATATCTGTCCCATATAGAGAGAATTTATATGTCCTACCAGTGTCATTACGCCCCGGCAAGATTAGCAAAAATCTGCCCAAAATTAAAAAGTGAATGCTGGAAATGCTACCTGGTATGTACTACCATATGTGGTGGACATGCCCAGTAACAAAAAAAAATTGAATTGTAATTAAAATAATAATAAAAGAGATACTAGAGTATGAATTAGAACTAAAACCCGAGACTTATCTATTGGGAATAATTAGAGGTCAATATGAAAAGGCCAATTATTATTTAATAATGCATATATTAACTGCATCTCAACTGGTTTTTGCTCAAAACTGGAAGAAAGAAAATCTATTTATTTATTTATTAGATTTGTATGCCGCCCCTCTCCGTAGACTCGGGCGGCTAACAACAATAATAAAAACAGCATATAACAAATCTAATATTTAAAATAACTAAAAAAAAAACTTATTAAAAACCAAACAAGCACACACACAGACATGCCATGTATAAATTGTATAGGCCTAGGGGGAAAGGATATCTCAGTTCCCCCATGCCTGACGACAGAGGTGGGTTTTAAGGTGGGTTAAAATGCACCATCAGAGGACTTACTAATTAGGAAAATATTGGAATGCGCAAAATGGAGTAAACTTACCTTAGAGTTACAGAACAAACAGGATAAAGAATACTATGCCATATGGGAAATTTTTTATAATTGGATCAAGGAAAAAAAAAAGAAAATAGAATCTTAAAGAAAAATAGAGAAACCGAAGATTCGGAACTGTAATTGTAAATATGTATTTTACATTCAATGTTTTTGTTACACATTGACTTTTGTTTTGCTGTTTTGTTGGTTTTGCTTTAAAAAAAACCCTATTAAAACTATTAAAAATATATATTTTATTATAAAAAATTAAATTTAGAGAGAAAAATCAAATTGATACTAAGAGGAAATATTATTAATATAAAACATTGCTATACCGTTGAGAAAATGAAATAAAATGGATATATTAACAGGAAAACTAACAAGATGTATATATATGTAATAACTAATACAGTGGTACCTCATCTTACGAATGCCTCTTCTAATGAACTTTTCAAGATACGAACCCGGTGTTCAAGATTTTTTTGCCTCTTCTTCCGAACTATTTTCACCTTATGAACCCAAGCCACTGCTGCTGGGATGAAGGGGTTTATTTTTTCCCCCTTTTTTGAAGAAAGAAAAGGGAGGGGCGGCTTGGAGGGGGAAAAGACTCCATTTAAATAACTAGGAGAACAGCGTGTTTGCAAGCACCGAAAGAGTGTCTTTTTAAGAAAGAAAAGGGAGGGGTGCCCCCTTTGCCTTGCTTCTTCCATCCGCCCCCTTTAGCTGCTCCTCCCTGCCCTCTGTTAGTCTCCCTTCTAAAGTTTGGGATTTTCCTGAAGGATTTGCACGCATTATTTGCTTTTACATTGATTCCTATGGGAAACATTGTTTCGTCTTATGAACTTTTCACCTTACGAACCTCCTCCTGGAACCAATTAAGTTTGTATCAAGAGGTACCACTGTAAAAGGAAAATATTTTTTTATGTATGAGCTGCAAACCAATTACACCGCTATTTAGTTGGTGTCAATACTAAGCTATGATATCAAATAATCCATGTATAAAGCAAGATGCTTTATTTTTTTTGTTGTATGTTATATGTATATATTGTTGTTCTGTTCTTTCTTTGTTTTCTTTCTGTTTTAATGTATATATTTAATAAAGTATTTTTTAAAAAACGATTAAAAATAATAATAAAAAGTTCCTTCTTGATCATTCCGTGAGAAGCAGAGGTGCCCTCTGTTTTAACAGCTTTTCTTGTGAATCTTCACAAATGCCTGGAGAGCTGTGGAAAGTCTTAGCAGCAGCTGTTTCCAGTTAGCAGCTCTTAATGCCTCTTAGAAAACTTCTTTTATATCTTAAGGGGGGTGGGTGGGTGGGTGGGAAGGGTGTACTACTCCACTTTTATCTAAGTCGTTATTGTAAAAACGTAAAATGCAAAAGAACCACTGTGATTTATCAGCCCCCATTAAGAGGGCAAATTTTCAGACACCATAAATTGTGACACAGTAGCCTGTGCAAAGGAGAATTGCCTGAGGTTTGCACAAATGCAAACTTTTTTTTGTCACCAATGTGCAAATGCGACTCCTGGAGTAGAGATAAAGGGCAAAGGTTGAGAGTAAAAAGGGAATTCTACAATCGATCTGACGCAGGGGTGAATTGCTTCTGGTTCGCTTGTGCTTGTCGGTCGGAGGAGAGCCAGTCACGAAGGCAGGGCTTCCACCTGCCCTGACGCTGCTGTTTGAGTTCTTTTACCCTCTGCGCATGCACAAAATACTTCGTGCGTGTGCAGAGGGTAAAAGAACACACATGACAGTGTCTGGATGGATATACGGAGCCTCGTGCTGCCTTTGCAACCGGCTCTCCGACAACCGAAAGCACACGAGTGAACTGGGAGTGTTTCACCTCTGATCTGACGTTATGTATCAAGTCCTTTTTAATGTGGGGAAAAAAAAATAGATTAAGCACTTTCTGTCCTAAAAGAGCATTTTTTTTGTTCTGCCCCCTCCCTCCCATAACTGATGCATCTTCAGCAATTGTGCTAACTTTTTACAATTTTGTTTAAATGATTTGGCACCACTGTGTAACGCCCAGAAAGTTATGCTTAAGATTTTATAAGCTTTACAAATAAGTAAGTACTGTAAGTAAGTAAGTAAGTAAGTAAGTAAGTAAGTAAGTAAGTAAGTAAGTAAGTAAGTAAGTAAGTAAGTAAATAAATAAGTAAATAAGTAAATAAGTAAATATTTAATAGAAAATGAATTAAAACTCCCCCCCTATTTGGAGAATCAAGAAAATAAGCTACTTCCTGAGTCTTTCCAGCATGAAGCAATTCATATTATTGATAGTATGAAAAATGGTAAAATATCAAGGCTTCATGGTTTACCTATAGACCAGTGGGTCTCAACCTGGGGATCGGGACCCCTTTGGGGGTCGAACGACCATTTGACAGGGGTCACTTAAGACCATGGGAAAAGACAAATTTCCCATGGTGTTAGGAAGTAAACTTTCTATTCTGGTGCCTTGGAACATATTTTTACAATCCGACCTATCAGGCAATCAGTGGGGGTGTCCCTCTGATCTTCCTGCCAATCAGCTTAAACCGTTGTTGGGAGAATTGGCGATAGACTTATGGTTCGGGGTCACCACAATATGAGGACATGTATAAAGGGGTCATGGCATTGGAAAGGTTGAGAACCACTGCTATGGAGCGATATAAAATGCTTAATCTCTCTCCCCCCCCAAAAATATCTGACTTTGATACATCATCGGCTTTTATTAATAATGTTTAAATGGGCAAGCTGTTACAAAACCAGATAAAGATAGAACATTTTGTCCTAAAGAGCAAGTTTTTTCCCTGATCCCCCCCCCCAAAGAAATCCCTATGCATTTTCAGCAACTGAGCTAATTACTGTTTATATCTCTTTGGATTCATTCTACAACAACTATATAACAATATAAAGTAGAAATGTGTGATGCATTATGCAGATGAATTGTTCATGAATTGTGAACTATATCTATTGACAACATCTGTTTATTTTGCTTCCAGTGGCAAAAAAGTGAATATAAATCCCATAAATGGACAAATCATTTACATATTTTGTTTTTAAAAAATCATGACAGGGTAGAGGGAAAAAGGAAATTTTATTTCTGATAGTTCAAACTGTTGCTTCACTTCTTACCTTTTCCAACTCAGAATTGCTTTTATGCTTTAAAGTCAATTTCCTTACATTGATTTTTACCAAAGATAAAGCTGACATTTTACAGATGTTGAGTTCTGGCTTCATGATCAAGGTATTTAAAATAATAGTTTGTGAACACAGTAATGGAAAAATATACAGTTTTCCTATATAGGCTCAATGGAAGATGCAGATATATCCTTCGATCAATTTCAGGCCGGCTGCTCTCTCCAATAACCTTGAGTTAATGGCATCTTAATCCCAACTAAGTGTAAGTACCTGGGAATCTAGAAGTTACAATGAGCTGTGGTGTCACAGTGGTGAGAATGCAGTATTGCAGGCTAATTCACTATACACTGCCAGCAGTTCAATTCTCACTGGCTCAAGGTTGAATCACTTCTATCCTTCTAGAGATCAGTTAATGGAGGGCTCAGATTGTAGGGGGCAATATTGTTAAGAGAGTCATGAACTGGGAGAGCCAATGGTAACAAGGTCAGCCAATGAACGGGCATAGCAACTCAGTCAGCCAATAGGAGCTACTTCTGAGTCTGTGCAGAGAATCAAAACTGAATAATTAAGCTTAAGGCTGGGTGTGGCTCAGTCTGTACTCTTCCACTCTGAACTCTGCTGAAATGAAACTAACTGTTCTCTGCTGTCTTTAACTGCTTGAACTCTGCTAATGGTATTGTAAATTCATCTGTTACTACGTTTATAAAGAAGTTTGTGAATCCAGCTGAATTAGTCATCCGTGTGTGCTTTTGGTTTTGAATTTTGCAACAAACTTTAATACATATGCTGACACTTCAAAACACTCAGCAGAGTGCTGTAAAGCACTATGGAACAGTATATAAGTTTAAGTGCTATTGCTACAAGCCTAGAACATTTAAAAAGTACCAGTTGAAGAGACAGGACTGTGGGTTTACCAGTATTCAATGTCCTCTCCAAAATGGTTTCCTAGAGACATACGCTATTGACCTACACAACCAAGCCATTTCTAATTTTCTATGCATGGTGATGATTTGCAGTATCTCAGTAAAACTGTGAGCTGGGGTGGCGCAGCAGGTAGAGTGCTGTACTGCAGGCCACTGAAACTGACTTGTAGATCTGAAGGTCAGCGGTTCAAATCTCATCACCGGCTCAAGGTTGACTCAGCCTTCCATCGTTCTGAGGTGGGTAAAATGAGGACGTGGATTGTGGGGGCAATACCTAGCATTGTTAAAAAAGTGCTATTGCTAACATGTTGTAAGCCTCCCTGAGTCTAAGGAGAAGGGTGGCATAAAAATCGAATGAATGAATGAATGAATGAATGAATAAATAAATAAGACAAATAAACAAACAAACAAATAAATAAATAAAACTGAGCACTGAGATTTTAGGGATGCTTAATTCTACAGCACCCTTCATAGAAGAGTAGAAAAGAAGCAAACTGAATTATAGAGCAGCTTTCAACTTTAAGATATGCCATCTCTAAGTTGATAACTACAATTAGGATAAACTAGACTAGACCAGAACAGATCTTACTGGTGAAACATTTCTATTCAATAGTTCCTCTTTAGCATGGAGTATTCTTTTCTTCAAGGAATATTGGGTATTTCACTATATGTTAACTATTAGTTTGAAGTCGTGTGACCTGCTATTGTAGAGTTAAGAAGACTTTATGTAAGTGTGTATGTAAGTAGATCGTGCAGAATGCAGCTGCGAGAGCAATCATGGGATTCCCAAGGTATGCCTATGTTACACCAACACTCCGCAGTCTGCATTGGTTGCCGATCAATTTCCGGTCACAATTCAAAGTGTTGGTTATGACCTATAAAGCCCTTCATGGCACCAGACCAGAATATCGCCGGGACCGCCTTCTGCCGCACGAATCCCAGCGACCGATTAGGTCCCACAGAGTTGGTCTTCTCCGGGTCCCGTCGACTAAACAATGTCGTTTGGCGGGTCCCAGGGGAAGAGCCTTCTCTGTGGTGGCCCTGACTCTCTGGAACCAGCTCCCCCCGGAGATTAGAACTGCCCCCACCCTCCTTGCCTTTTCTAAACTCCTGAAAACCCACCTCTGCAGTCAGGCATGGGGGAATTGAGACATCTCCCCCGGTCCTATACAATTTAGGTATGGTATG
This sequence comes from Erythrolamprus reginae, assembly GCF_031021105.1. Classification (NCBI taxonomy): domain Eukaryota; kingdom Metazoa; phylum Chordata; class Lepidosauria; order Squamata; family Dipsadidae; genus Erythrolamprus; species Erythrolamprus reginae. The sequence continues at coordinate 335,450,589 of NC_091951.1, read as the reverse complement.
CTTTAATAATGGGGTTTTAATGTTTTTAAATTATTAGATTTGTCATGAATTGTTTTATTGTTGTTGTGAACCCCCCCCGAGTCTACGGAGAGGGGTGGCACACAAATCTAATAAATAATAATAATAATAATAATAATAATAATAATAATAATAATAATAATAAAATAAGTATGTGTGTGTGTGTGTGTCTGTCTGTCTGTCTGTCTGTCTCTCTCTCTATCTATCTATCTATCTATCTATCTATCTATCTATCTATCTATCTATCTATCTCGCAGGTTGTTAGTTATATTGTTTTTAATACAATCTTATCTGAGGCTTGGTTTGGATGATACAATGATTACTGTAGTTGGGTAAATACTATCTGCAGTGCTATATATAGTAAAATATAGGCGGGACCCAGGAGAAGAGCCTTCTCTGTGGTGGCCCCGGCCCTCTGGAACCAGCTCTCCCCAGATATCAGAGTTGCCCCCACCCTCCTTGCCTTTCGCAAGCTCCTTAAAACCCACCTCTGTCGTCAGGCATGGGGGGAATTGAAATTTCCCTTCCCCCTAGGCTTATAGAATTTATGCATGGTATGCTTGTATGTATGAGTGGTTCTTTAAATTGGGTTTTTTTAGGTTGTGTTAATATTAGATTTGTTTACATTGTCTTTTTATATTGTTGTTAGCCGCCCAGAGTCTTCGGAGAGGGGCGGCATACAAATCTGATAAATACAAATACAAAATATGAGACACCCAAAAGATATGTCCATAGTGACTAATGAGGAAAATACCACCACTACACATTTGAAACTCCAACCCCTGATTAAATTAAATAAATCATAATACCGGTATTTGCACAGTGATGGCATCACATGTATTTCATCATTGGTCTTTCTTACCTCGCCCAAGGGTGCCCGTGAGAATGTGTGTGATATCATAAGAAGTTGCAGCCTTTGATTCAACCTGCAGCTCCATTTTACTTAGGAAACTGATGAACCAGATTGCTTAGGCTGCTAAGTGAATTCTGTTTGGTGAAGAGCAAAAAATTACACATCCTAAGCCTTGAAACCTAAATCTTGTCTCATTTATTTTGGCAGGTGTTGCCAGAAAGTAGTTTGTAATGCATTCTTGCTCATGGGAGGTGATTAAATTTGTCATCTGTCTTGTATTAGCTACACTATGCCTTCATTTGATGATTAGCTATGGTTTATTGTCTGGGTAATATGGAAGAAAATTCTTCATGTCACAAGGTGTTGTTTCTTACCCTGCAAACGTTGAAAATATTTCTGAAGCCCAATAGAGGCAAACAAGCCTTGATTCTATAAACATTTATTCTTGTAAATTCAATTTACAAGAATACACTATTTGTATTCAAATACAAAACAATTTCTGCCAACCTGCAGAAATTGAAGACCTGTATGCTGCATGAGTCAAAAAGAGGGTCGTGAAAATATTTACTGACCCCTCGCATCCTGGACATAAACTGTTTAAACTCCTACCCTCAAAATGACGGTATAGACCACTACACACCAAGACAACTAGACACAAGAACTAAGTTTTTTTCTCAAATGCCATCACGCTGCTAAACAAATAATTCCCTCATCACTGTCAAATTATTCGCTAAGACCGCATTACTATTAATCTTCTCAATATCAACTTTATTTGATTAGTCAATCGACTATATCAAAGCGAGAAAAAGGACCACATCGGTCGTCATAAAACTGTGAATGGTTAAAATACAATAAAATTGGCTAAAATAGAGGGAATTTGAATAAATAATAAGTTAAAATGCAGTATAATATGCTAAAATTGAGTAGTAAAACATGAGAATACAACTTGTGCAAAGGATTATATTAAACAAATCTAAGATACTGATATAAAATATTCTTAAGTGAGTTCATCTCCTTTGCATGCCACCCCAATATGTTCTATAAAACGTATTCTCATCTGAACAGCCCTGAATATAAACTTAGCAGTTCTAGAAACTACATATATATTTGTACCCTGAAGAAAATATGATAATTGTCTATTACAGTCCCAGTGTATGATTTTGTCAAGTAGGGGCTGTAAATACTGAGGTCTTTCTGAGGAGTATAGTTTACAATTGAGTAGCACATGTGCAATGTCTTCTATTTCTGGTGCACCGCAAATGCATGTTCTCTCAAAATATGGTACTTGGTGGAATCGTCCATATTTGATCATAGAATCTAACTGCTCAAATCTTGCTCTAGTGAGTGCTGTTCTATGGTATTGGGTCAGACCCATTGTCAGGTATTTTTCTAGTTGAAAGGCTGTTTTGTTCTTGGCTAACCATTTCAGTGACCTGCACTTAGAAAGTGCCTCAATATCAGTTTGTGCATTAACATCTAAAACTCTTTGTTTAAATATTTCCTTGGCCTGATGTCTTCCCATCGTTCCTATCACCCGTTTCCTCCTACTTATGACTGTATGACTGTAACTTTGTTGCTTGTATCCTCACAATTTATATTAATATTGATTGTTTCCTGTTTGCTTATTTGTACCCTATGACAGTCATTAAGTACCTCAAGATTCTTGACAAATGTATCTTTTCTTTTATGTACACTGAGAGCATAGGCACCAATGGCAAATTCCTTATGTGTCCAATCACAGTTGGCCAATAAAGAATTCTATTTTATTCTATTCTAGGCTCTGCCTGAATGGAGTAAGATCGCAATAGGTAAATGTTCTTAGTAGGTTATCAATAATGCAAATTGTTTGTAGTTTTCTAAAAGGTAGATACTTAGATCTACCACTAGGTGGTACTCAAAGTAGAGTGTTCCAAACAATAATGATCAAGTGGAGGGAACTATATTTTTATATTAACCATGTGCTGGTCTGAAATTCCAGGTACAAATAATGAACAATTTATTGTTTTGTTTTATTCAGTTAATTCCATGTGTGCCTTGCCTCATCTTATTCCTGGCTTCTAACCCTGATGTGCTTGTACATGAAGCTTTTATGTATGATCAAACTACATCAGCCCATAGAAGATCCAGATAAAATTCCTTGTCCACTTCAACTTTTTGCTTTCTTTCTACCAAATACATCCCATTAAGGATGAAAATATGCACTGTGCTGAAAACTAAGGGAATTTCATCAGGCTGTACTTAAAGTCTTTCTTTGAAGGTGAGGTGGGAACAAAAATCTTGGAGATGTTTCCGTTTCGAAGCAGAGCTTCAAACAGATTAATGCTTCTATCGTAGGTTATGCTGACTTGTTCAGCTCCTACAACTTTGGACTTGAAATGTCTCCTTGTAACCTTTTGAGAATATGTGCTTCTTCTTAAACCAGATGGTCTTTCTTTGACTTTGGTATCTGAAGTTTAGAATGGACTTGACTTGAGAAATATTTTAGCTTTTTAAATATAAGTTATTTACATCTGGTAATTTACTAAATATGGTCCTTGGTGCTCGCTAATCTCTAAGCTGATCCCACAGTCAACCCTGAACTACAAATATTCTTTGTTATTGGCGATTTACTGTCTCAGATGAAATTAAGAACACTTAGCAAATAATGGTTTTTTAGTATCTTGATTATTAGCATTTTAAGATATTTTATAGCAGGGGTCTCCAAACTTGGCAACTTTAATATTTGACTTCTTTTTATTATTATATTGTGTTTTTATATTGTTGAAAGCCGCCTGGAGTCCCATTGGGAGTGGGCGACATAGAAGCCAAAGAAATAAATAAGTTAATAAGCAAATAAGTAAATAAATAAACCAATGACCAAATGAACAATAAATATAATATAATATGATATGATATAATATAATATAATATAATACAGTGATACCTCATCTTACAAACGCCTCATCATACAAACTTTTCGAGATACAAACCTGGGGTTTAAGATTTTTTTGCCTCTTCTTACAAACTATTTTCACCTTACAAACCCACCGCCGCCACTGGGATGCCCTGCCTCCGGACTTCCGTTGCCAGAGAAGCACCCATTTTTGTGCTGCTGGGCTTCCCCTGAGGCTCCCCTCCATGGGAAACCCCACCTCCAGACTTCTGTGTTTTTGTGATTCTGCAAGGGAATCCCAGCAGGGGAATCCCAGCAGCGCAAAAACGGGCACTTTGCTGGCAACGGAAGTCCAGAGATGGGGTTTCCCAGCGAGGGGAGCCTCAGTGAAATCGCAGCATTGCAAAAACACAGAGGTCCGGAGGTGGGGTTTCCTATGGAGGGGACCCTCAGGGGAATCCCAGCAGTGCAAAAACGGGCGCTTCGGCTGGTAAAAGGGGTGAATTTTGGGCTTGCACGCATTAATTGCTTTTCCATTGATTCCTATGGGAAACATTGTTTCATCTTACAAACTTTTCACCTTAAGAACCTAGTCCCGGAACCAATTAAGTTTGTAAGACAAGGTATCACTGTATAATATAATATAATATAATATAATATAATATAATATAATATAATATAATATAATATAATATAATATAATATAATATAATATAATATAATATAATATAATATAATATAATATAATATAATATAATATAATATAATATAATATAATATAATATAATATAATATAATATAATATAATATAATATAATATAATATAATATAATATAATATAATATAATATAATATAATATAATATTATATAATATAATATAATATAATATAATATAATATAATATAATACTGTATAATATAATATAATATAATATAATATAATATAATATAATATAATATAATATAATATAATATAATATAATATAATATAATATAATATAATATAAATAGTATAAATAAATAAGTAAATTAAAAAAAACCCATTGAGGACTTCAACTCCCAGAATTCCTCAGCCAGCTTTGAAGTCCATAGGAGTTGAAGTTCACAAGACTTAAAGTTGCCAAGGTTGGAGACCCCTATTTTATAGAATGGTGCTGTTTGTTTAAAATTAAAGAGAGGTGGTTTTAATATTATTATTTCTGTACTAAAATTTTCAGCTTGGCAACTTTAAGACAGATGGACTTCAACTCTCGGAATTCCCCAGCCATGCTGTTTTTCAAATACTTGTTAAAAGGCCTTAATCTTCATTGCTCACAATTACAAATATCTCTTATGAGATAGGCAGCTACACAAATACAACGAATAAAATAAATATGCAAAAACATACTATCTTTAGTTATTTAATGCCTCTTATTGTTATTTTTTCATCTGTGTTTTTTAATTTTTTAATATTATTTTGTTGGCCACCTTGATTTCTCAACCCAACTGGGAGGGGTGGGGTAGGGACCTATCCATCAATCAATGAATTGTCATAATTTCAATTCAATTTCAATTTACTAGATTTGCATGCCGCCCCTCTCCGAAGACTCGGGGCGGCTCACAACAGTAATAAAAACAGTATAACAATGGAACAAATCTAATAATAAAATTATATAAAAACCCCCAACAATTTAAAACTATACAGCACATACATACCAAACATAAAATATAAGAAAGCCTGGGGGAGATGTCTTAATTCCCCCATGCCTGGCAATATAGGTCGGTCTTGAGTAACTTGCGAAAGACAAGGAGGGTGGGGGCCATTCTAATCTCCGGGGGGAGTTGATTCCAGAGGGCCGGGGCCGCCACAGAGAAGGCTCTTCCCCTGGGGCCCGCCAAACGACATTGTTTGGTCAACGGGACCTGGAGAAGGCCAACTCTTTGGGACCTTATCGGTCGCTGGGATTCGTGTGGTAGAAGGCAGTCCCGGAGGTATTCTGGTCCAATGCCATGAAGGGCTTTAAAGGTCATTACCAACACTTTGAATTGTCACCGGAAACCGATCAGCAGCCAGTGCAGGCCACGGAGTGTTGTAGAAATGTGGGTGACTCTAGGAAGCCCCATGATAGCTCTCGCAGCCGCATTCTGCACGATCTGAAGTTTCCGAACACTTTTCAAAGGTAGCCCCATGTAGAGAGCATTGCAGTAGTCGAACCTTGAGGTGATAAGGGCATGAGCGACTGTGAGCAATGACTCCCTGTCCAAATAGGGCCGCAACTGGTGCACCAGGCAAACCTGGGCAAACGCCCTCCTCGCCACAGCCAAAAGATGGTGTTCCAATGTTAGATCATCAGAGGATCTAAGCAGAACAACGGGATTCTTTATTCATTGTAGTATTTGCTCCTTATTATGGCTAGCAGAATCAGAGTAATGTTTAAAAGGTAAACAAATTAGAGGGTAATAATTCAATGGCAGGACAACATGCTTTGCATATAGAGGTCCCAGTCAACATAGTTAAAATGATTATAACATCTAAATTGCAATCAGCAAGAATGAAGAATGCTGAATGACAAATGGCCCTTACTTGGACTTTATATGGGTCGATATTACTGAATATTTGCAGGATTTATGTTTTTTAAAGTTGTGCATTATTTTTTCTATTTTAGTGAAAGGTTTGTAGAAGGAATAGCAAAGAGGCAGTGAATTGTAGCTTTGCCATGAAAATAATCAGCAATTTTCAGAACTGGAAGATTTCAGTATGACACTTTGGACAGTCAAAAGTTCATCTCCAAAATGTCAACTATAATTTGTTTCTCTTTGATCATGTGACTTCCTAAGTAAAGTGTTGAAAGGACTACAATACTTGACATGGGGGAAAAAAAGGATAAATACTAGATGGCAGGAGAATTAAAGGATTTTTTAAAATCTCTCTTTGTTGCGAAATCTGTTGTCTACACTTTTCTAATTGGATGTCCTCCAGATGTGTTATCTTCTATTCCTATAATCCATGGTAGCTAAGGATGACTCACAATGACCATTGATTAACAAAATTTAAGTCAAACACATCTGGAGAGAATCAAGTTGTGGAAGTCAAGTTCTGTTACTTTATAGTGAATCTCTTAAAAACAAGGGTACAAAATTGTAGGCTTGTAAGACTACTTCTCCCAACATTCTTCCTTTGCATGGATCATGTTGGTGAAGAATATTAAGAATAATCTTAATAAAACATTATTTGGAGCATGGTCATCTGGCCTGAAACTTACATAAAATTTACCTGAACATAGAAACATAGAAGTCTGACGGCAGAAAAAGACCTCATGGTCCACCTAGTCTGCCCTTATACTATTTTCTGTATTTTATCTTAGGATGGATATATGTTTATCCCAGGCATGTTTAAATTCAGTTACTGTGGGTTTATCTACCACGTCTGCTGGAAGTTTGTTCCAAGGATCTACTACTCTTTCAGTAAAATAATATTTTCTCATGTTGCTTTTGATCTTTCCCCCAACTAACTTCAGATTGTGTCCCCTTGTTCTTGTGTTCACTTTCCTATTAAAAACACTTCCCTCCTGGACCTTATTTAGCCCTTTAACATATTTAAATGTTTCAATCATGTTCCCCCTTTTCCTTCTGTCCTCCAGACTATACAGATTGAGTTCATTAAGTCTTTCCTGATACATTTTATGCTTAAGACCTTCCACCATTCTTTTAGCCCGTCTTTGGACCCGTTCAATTTTGTCAATATCTTTTTGTAGGTGAGGTCTCCAGAACTGAACACAGTATTCCAAATGTGGTCTCACCAGCACTCTATATAGTGGGATCATAATCTCCCTCTTCCTGCTTGTTATACCTCTAGCTATGAAGCTAAGCATCCTACTTGCTTTCCCTACCGCCTGACTGCACTGTTCACCCATTTTGAGACTGTCAGAAATCACTACCCCTAAATCCTTTTCTTCTGAAGTTTTTGCTAACACAGAACTGCCAATACAATACTCAGATTGAGGATTCCTTTTCCCCAAGTGCATTATTTTACATTTGGAAACATTAAACTTCAGTTTCCATTGCTTTGACCATTTATCTAGTAGAGCTAAATCATTTACCATATTACAGACGGCTACAGGAATATCAACCCTATTGCATACTTTAGAGTCATCGGCAAATAGGCAAACCTTCCCTATCAAACCTTCCCCTATGGGAACAGCCTTTATGTCTGCAAAGAACAGTTTAGAAGACTTGATATAATACCTTTATCTCCTTTGGTGCATATTTTCCCATCATCCTCACGTATGTATCCTTCGTGACAGTCACACCGAAAGCTACCAAGAGTATTTACACAGATGTGAGGACAGAGAGGCTCACTGCTTGTGGCACACTCATCAACATCTGAAAGGAAACATATATAAGAACTGAGGAAATGAAGTGATCAAAAGTAAATATAACATACGTGTAACTTTGTATTCATTGTACAGTGGTACCTCTATCTACAAACGCCTCTACTTATGAACTTTTCCAGATAAGAACCGGGTGCTCAAGATTTTTTTTGCCTCTTCTCAAGAACCATTTTCCACTCACAAACCCGAGCCTCCGAAACTGTAACCGGAAAAGGCAGGGAGAAGCCTCTGTGGGGGCCTTTGTAGGAAACTCCTGGGAGGAAACAGGGCTGGAAAAGGTGGGGAGAAGCCTCCGTGGGGCCTCTCTGGGAATCTCTTATGAGGAAACAGGGCTGGAAAAGGTGGGGAGAAGCCTCTGTGGGGCCTCTCTGGGAATCTCTTAGGAGGATACAGGGCCGGAAAAGGCGGGGAGAAGCCTCCGTAGGGCCTCTCTAGGAATCTCTTAGGAGGAAACAGGGCCAGAAAAGGTGGGGAGAAGTCTCTGTGGGGTCTCTCTAGGAATCTCCTGGGAGGAAACAGGGCCTCCACTTCCCCTGTGGTTTCCCCAATCGCACACATTATTTGCTTTTACACTCCTATGGGAAAAATTGCTTCTTCTTACAAACTTTTCTACTTAAAAACCTTGTCATGGAACGAATTAAGTTCATAAGTAGAGGTACCACTATATTTTAGAAAGAGACTGTAGCTTAGGAGCCGACATATGTTCTGCATAGGAACGTCCTGCCTTGTTTTCCACTACAGATTATCTAACCAGGTGTCCTTCCAATATCCTGTAAAATAATTTATAACTGATCTTGAGGAAGGCATTTTGGAAGGGAGGAAAAAAGAAGAAATGATTTAGGAGGGGCTTGGAAAAACAATTCACAATTAAGACATTGAAAGAAGCATGATAAAGCAGTTCAAAATAACCTCAACTTCATTTTATTTAATATACGACGGGACAGAGAGAAACTTGGGTATGCTTTTAAGATTCTATTACTCTACTCTTCAACAATAAAGTAACATTCCTGGAATCCCTTTGGTGTCTGTTTCTTGACCCGGGCAAGCGTATTGTCATTGAACACATCTGAAGGTTATCAAGTTGGGGAAAACTGTAATATATAATAGGAATGTTCATTTTTTGTATTAAAAAAAAAGTGATAGAAAAGAGGTGCTCTCAAATACACAGTACTGCAACTTCACTGGGCAGATAACAAAAAGGAATACTTGCACAATTTTGCATGTAAATTTATGAAACCGCAATCCAAAATGCCAGAACATTTGGAAAAGAACAGGAAATTCCAAAAGTAATCATGTTCCTGACACAAGCCTTTTATTTTCAACTGAAAACAAATATGCAAGGGGGAAATTGTGCTGAGTTTTCATCTCATAAACAAGACCTCGAGAATGGAGAGTGAGAGAGAGAGCTCAGGATGTTCTTGTTGAAAGGCCAAAGGACAAAATGGCATCGAATAGAAAAAAAGAGAGATGGCATTTCTCCAATTCCACATACAGAACTGATCCAGACTGACAGCTGGATTTCTTTTAAAGGTTATCACCCTTGGTTCCTGGAGCATTGGACCTTGCTCGCCCACTGGGATCAGTAGCGGGTTGCAGCCAGTGGTGGGCTTGTAGCTGGCCGCGAAGTTGTGCTCACCGCAGTGGCTCATAAGTGCTTGCGGGGCTAGCGTGATTTTGCTTCTGCACCTGTGGGGGTAGCAAAATTGCTCACCCACCGGAATCAGTAGCGGGTTGCAGCCAGTGGTGGGCTACTAGACGGAACGCTAAGTTGTGTTTCCCGCGGCGGCTCGTCAGTGCTTGCGGGGCCAGCACGATTTTGCTTCTGCACCTATGGGGGTAGCAAAATTGCGCATGGAGCCGCAGGTGTTCCCATGTTTCGGCATGTGCGGAAGCAAAAAAAAACCTTGCTGAAATACAGGCGCACCTGCAGTTCCGTATGAGATTTTGCTACCTCCCTAGGTGCAGAAGCAAAATCGCACTGGCCCCACAAGCAGTTATGAGTCACCGCAACATTGAAAATCACTTTCGCCTGCCTCCGCTGTGAGAACGCCTGCCCCGCCTCTCTTGCAGCTCCCTCGCTGACAGCCCAGGATGAAAGCACTCTCGGCAAAGGGACTGCGAGAGAGGTGGGGCGGGCATTCCCAAAGTGCACGGAGCGGCTAGCGGCTGGATGAGGAGGACGAGAAGCAGCAGCTGCCACCGCCACTGCAGGAGGAGCCGCGCCCCAAGGCGGGAAGCGGAGGAGGAGAAAGAGAGGCAGATCGGGCAGGCGGGGGACAGCGGCAAGAAGCCAGGGGCATGAGGGGGCCGGAGGCGCTGGGGGGAGGGAGGGGGAAGCCGCAGCTCCTTGCGCACGCTTGGAAAAGGTTGTGTGTGTGGGTGTTTTTGGGTGCGCCTGTATGCACGCGTGCAGCTTAGAGTGAACAGTGCCCACAGGTGCAGAAGCAAAATCACGCTGGCCCCGCAAGCACTTATGAGCCACCACGGCGAGCACAACTTAGAGTTCTAGCTAGTAGCCCACCGCTGGCTGCAACCCGCTACTGATCCTGGTGGGTGAGCAATTTTGCTACCCCCACAGGTGCAGAAGCAAAATCGTGCTGGCCCCGCAAGCACTTATGAGCCGCCACCGCAAGTGCAATTTAGCATTCCGGCTAGTAGCTCACCACTGGTTGCAGCCGGTACGGTCCAATACAGTGTCCCAGTAGCGAAAATGGAGCTATGCGTGGAGCTCCAGCTAACTGGCGGACATGCATGTCAGCGCGAGATTCAGCTTCTGCGCATGTGATGGAAGCTAAATCTTGTTTGAGGATATGCGCGCGAATGAGATTTCGGCGATTTTCATTGATTTTTTGCTTCTGTGTATGTGTGGAAGCAAAAATATTGGTGAAGATTGCCAAAATCTCGCTCATCCATGCGTCCTCACACAAGGTTTGCCTTCCGGTGCATGTGCAGAAACCGAACCTTACACCAAGACGCACGCACCCCCTGGTTACCAGGAGCACTTCAGTAGTGCTGGAGGAGAGGAACCCTCGCCTAACCGGGATGGGTTGGCATGGAAAGGCAGTAAATTGTCTTTTTATAAGTAAATAAATTAACGGTAGAAATAAAAAATAAGGAAGAGTCTAAATTTTATAAATGTTGGGATATGTTTTATTGGTGGCTAGAAAAAAGTTTAAAGTGATCAATGTACATGTAACTAACAACTATAAAGAGCAATTTCCTGATGAAAAATGGTAAAATGGAAAAATAGAGATTTAAGATTACTTATATAAATTATGATTATTGCTTCCTTTTCAAAAGTATTTAACAAGCATTTTAAAGAGATGTGTAGTAGAATATGTATATAGTTAGAACCATTGTACAGATTTGCTACACATTTGGCCGATTTTCTTTTTAAACGTTTTTGTTTAGTTTTGTGTGTTGTGTGTGTATATGTATGTATAGGTGCTACAGAGGTGCCACGACATGAAACAGACAGGCCCACTTCATTATGTGACCAAGAGGTGCTTGGAGGCTAACTGGTGTAGCCAACTTCCATACAGACGACAAGCCAAGGCAGGGTTCAAAATGGGCCTACAGTGTTTTGGGGCTTTGCAGTTGCTGGTCCTCAGCATGTATTGACATTTATTTTATTTATTTATTTATTTATTCATTTGTCCAATACACAAATACATAGGAAGAAAATAGACATGTAGTAATATATATAAGGATAAAAGAAAATAGAAGAGAAGATACAGTGGTACCTCATCATAGGAACTTAACTGGTTCCAGGAGGAGGTTCGTAAGGTGAAAAGTTTGTAAGATGAAACAATGTTTCCCATAGGAATCAATGTAAAAGCAAATAATGCGTGCAAATCCTTCAGGAAAATCCCAAACTTTAGAAGGGAGGCGAACAGAGGGCAGGGAGGAGCAGCTAAAGGGGGCGGGTGGAAGAAGCAAGGCTAGGCTAAAGGGTGAGTGGGAAGGAAGAAAGGCAAGGGGGGCGCCCCTCCCTTTTCTTCCTTAAAAAGACACCGTTTCAGTGCCTTTGCAAGCATGCAAAATCTTTACTCCTCCAAGCTGCCCCTCCCTTTTCTTTCTTCAAAAGACACCGTTTCAGTGCCTTTGCAAGCATGCAAAATCTTTACTCCTCCAAGCTGCCCCTCCCTTTTCTTTTTTCAAAAGACACCGTTTCAGTGCCTTTGCAAGCATGCAAAATCTTTACTCCTCCAAGCTGCCCCTCCCTTTTCTTTCTTAAAAAGACACCGTTTCAGTGCCTTTGCAAGCATGCAAAATCTTTACTCCTCCAAGCTGCCCCTCCCTTTTCTTTTTTCAAAAGACACCGTTTCAGTGCCTTTGCAAGCATGCAAAATCTTTACTCCTCCAAGCTGCCCCTCCCTTTTCTTTCTTAAAAAGACACCGTTTCAGTGCCTTTGCAAGCATGCAAAATCTTTACTCCTCCAAGCTGCCCCTCCCTTTTCTTTCTTAAAAAGACACCGTTTCAGTGCCTTTGCAAGCATGCAAAATCTTTACTCCTCCAAGCTGCCCCTCCCTTTTCTTTCTTCAAAAAAGGGGAAAAAAAGAAACCCCTTCATCCCAGCAGCAGCTGCTTGGGTTCGTAAGGTGAAAATAGTTCGGAAGAAGAGGCAAAAAAATCTTAAACACCAGGTTCGTATCTTGAAAAGTTCTTTAGAAGAGGCGTTTGTAAGATGAGGTACCACTGTATATGAAAGGAAGAAAATATACATGATAAATGAGATAAAGGAAAGATGATTGGACAGGGGATGAAAGGCACACTCGTTCACTTATGTATGCCCCTTACTGGCCTCTTAGGAACCTGGAGAGGTAAATCGTGGATAGTCTAAGGGAGAAATGTTGGGGGTTAGGGGTTGACACAATTGAGTCCGGTAATGAGTTCCACGCTTCGACAACTCGATTGTTAAAGTCATATTTTTTACAGTCAAGTTTGGAGCGGTTCGTATTAAGTTTGAATCTGTTGCGTGCTCTTGTGTTGTTGCGGTTGAAGCAGTGTTGCTGCAGTCTCTCCTATACCCATCACTGGTGCTCCATCGCTGCAGCCTCCAGCTCTCCTACACCCCCCATCACCAGCGGTCCCTCCCAACCTGGTATGGCAAAGTCTGGGCTTCAGAGTTTGACACCAGAAGTTGCAGACTTATTTACTAGAAAACAACCCACAGAACACTGTCCTACAACACAGGAACTTCAGAAAGACTTTCCAGGTATATCTGCAATAGTTGCTTCACCGTTTCCTTTGATAGATCTGCCCCTATGAAGAAATGTATGAAGTTAAGACAGCTAAATTCACACTCACATGTATGGAAAGGCACGCAAGCAACATTTAAACAGTTACCTTATTATAAAATTTTTGTTCTACACATATTTCAACAGCAGTTCTTTGCACCTACCTAAGCAATAGGGTTTCTCTCGGTTCTTGTGTCTTTCACGGTCATACCGATAACCAGCATAGCACGTACACAATACTCGACCAAAGTTGTCGGTGCACTGCTGTTCACAAGGGGCATCTGCACAAACATCATAGTCTAAAGAGAGAATATGACTGAAGTTAGCAGTTATCACAAACTGCAAGAACAATAGAACGTTAACATGTGCTTTATCTTTTATGTGTTAATGTAGATCTACTCAAAGTTAGACATCATGGAAGTTTTCTGAAGAAGTTATCTGTGAAGAATTTATCTGTATGAAAGTCATGAGCATAAGTAAAAAGGGAAAATGGTGAGCTGAAGAAGACCAATAATTGCATCTAACTTATTTATTTTATTATTATTATTATTATTATTATTATTATTATTATTATTATTATTATTGTTGTTGTTGTTGTTGTTATCATCATCATCATTTTACCTTTGGAAACATTAAACTGCAGTTTGCATTGCTTAGACCATTTATCTAGTAAAGCTAAATCATTTGCCATATTACAGACTCCTCCAGGAATATCAACCTTATTGCACACTTTAGAGTCATCGGCAAATAGGCAAACCTTCCCTACCAAACCTTCCCCTATTAAACCTTCCCTACCAAACCTTCCGCTATTAAAAAGAATAGAACCCAGAACAGATCCTTGTCGCACACCGCTTTTAACCAGGCTCTGCTCAGAATACTGCAAATCCACTGAACTATCCGGGGATTAAGTCCAAAATGATTAAGTTATTTATCTCACCAAATTGTTATTCTGATGTGTGCATACAAACCTGATTTGATATCACAAATGATATTTGGTTTCCAACTGGCTACTTTTGTGGTAAGTGGATGATGTAGTGTGTTGAATGTATTTTAATTATAATCAGTTTCTCATTTGGTTCAAAGGTTTTACCGATTTCAAAAGTCAGTACAGAACGTATAGTCCCAAGTGTTTTCTTAGTGCTTAAGCAGAGCTAAGAAAAGAGAAATCATTTCATGAGTTTGATCATTTACCAAGTTTTGTTATCACAGTTTTGACCCAATACACTATCAGGTTTGTGCCTGGCTGCCAATATTCCCAAACATTGAACCACTACTAACCTAGAACATCTGCTGATGCTACATCCACGTACCATAATAATAAGGTGAGTCCTTTAATAGATTTCATAAAGTTGGTTCACAACAAGAAGAGTGTCAAATTTATTCAATTTCTTACAACTCTTGTAACAATGCAGGTCTGCCAGAGTTGAGAATGCATGACCTATAAAACACACTCCTACATGTACATTCTGTGTGTAAGAATGTTTAACAAAGAATGAGTCATAGCTTGAACTCTATCATATTCACGCACAAACACAATATTCCAGATAAGTTAAAATGCATATGATAATATTACATCATTTTTTAAAAAAAACTCCAAATGGTTATCATCTTCAGAACAGTTGAATCTTCCAAGAATGTTTTTAGAAGAGGAGTGGTACATCTCACCGAACATTTATCAGAGTGGACCTAGCAGAGAGGTCCACACAAAGTTCACAGATGTCAGTGTCCTCAGAACACCCCAGACCTAATGAACATCAAACAAGATTTCAGCAGTTTCTTTCTATCATGTCTCCTGGGTAGAGTCCACATGGCAAAATGAGCAGAGCATATAGCAGTGATGGCAACCCTTTTTTTCCTCGGGTGCCAAAAGAATGTGCACACACGCTATTGCACATGTGCGAATCCCCCTACCCACAATTCAATGCCTAGAGAGGGTGAAAGCAGCTTCCCCGCCCCCGGAGGTCCTCTGCAGGCTGGAAATGGCTTGCTTCCCAACTTTTGGTGGGCCCAGTAGGCTTGTGTTTCACCCTCCCCAGGCTCCAAAGACTTCCCTGGGGCAAGGGGAGGGTAAAAATGCCCTCCCCCATTCCCCCGGAGGGTATGTTTGTGTGTATGCTTTTTAAATACGTAATGGGTTTTTAGACTTTTAATATTAAATTAGTTACTGTACATTGCTTTATTGCTGCTGTGAGCCGCCCCGAGCCTGCTGCGGATAGGGGCGGCATACAAATCTAATAAATAAGTAAATAAGTAAATAAGTAAATAAGTAAATAAGTAAATAAGAAGTAAATAAGAAGTAAATAAGTAAATAAGTAAATAAGAAGTAAATAAGAAGTAAATAAGTAAGTAAGTAAGTAAGTAAGTAAGTAAGTAAATAAGTAAATAAGTAAATAAGTAAATAAGTAAATAAGTAAATAAGTAAATAAGTAAATAAGTAAATAAGTAAATAAGTAAATAAACAATAATAAATTTTAGGATTTATGATCTCACCAGTTCTTAGAGTTTGCCCCACCTTCATTAGCTTGTTCCTTATGCCTATGGGGGCGGGATTTTTTCAGATCTCCATCTAACTATACGTAACCTCCATTTTTGCTACCCCCTCTGTGCCCCCCCCCAAATGTGGGCAGTAGCCCATGACTGAAGAAATACCAGAAACAAAAACCCAGGGCTGCATAACCCTCTTTGAAGCTTCTCTTCTGAAGAGGAGCTGAGCTAATAATTAATGGACTCAACTTGGAAACATCTGAGGTCTATCCCATCCCACGGGGTGCAGCCCTCATGTCAGGCTGGGGGTCTTGTGTGTGGAAGAGCCCGAGTTCAGGAAAGAAATGTGGTGTGTACAGTTTTACGTCCAGCTGGATTCAGTCTCTTCAGAATTGGGACGGGGCCTAAGTTGAATTTGTCATTTCCTTCCACATGTCACTTCTCACCATACGGTCTTAATGATTCCAGTGTTAGCTATGACTTCCTCCGCCCTGCTTTCCGAAAGACTTTTGATAAACAAATTAAGATATCACAAAAGCGTACCAAATTCTTTCATATCTGAATAATATAAAGCTTGGGGACATCATAAGGGATTCTGGTTCATCACCATGCCTATCAAATAAATACTCAATCTTATATTTATTATTTAGTATGGGGAGATAGAGCCATGGAAGGGATAAACCCTTCACTATTTTTAATGGGTTTTTTGGGATTTTAGACTTTAAATTAATTAAGTCAACGAAGCAGTGGAAGTGATGTGCCGGTGCCTGGAGGTTGTTGGGGTCTGGATGGGTGTCAACAGACTCAAACTCAACCCTGATAAGATGGAGTGGCTGTGGGTTCTGCCTCCCAGGGACAATTCTATCTGTCCGTCCATCACCTTGGGAGGGCAGTCATTGACCCCCGCAGAGAGGGTCCGCAACTTGGGCATCCTCCTCGATCCACAGCTCACATTAGAGAAATATCTTTCAGCTGTGGCGAGGGGATGTTTGCCCAGGTTCGCCTGGTGCACCAGTTGCGGCCCTAGTCACTGCTCAAAAGTCACTCATGAAGAATGCAGCTGCGAGAGCAATCATGGGCTTTTCACAAATATGCCCATGTTTACACCCAACACTCGGCAGTCTGCATTGGTTGCCGATCAGTTTCCGGTCACAATTCAAAGTGTTGGTTATGACCTATAAAGCTCTTCATGGCACCGGACCAGATTACCTCCGGGGACCGCCTTCTGCCGCACGAATCCCAGTGACCAGTTAGGTCCCACAGAGTGGGCCTTCTCCAAGTGCTGTCAACTAAACAATGTTGTTTAGTGGGCCCCAGGGGAAGAGCCTTCTCTGTGGTGGCCCCGACCCTCTGGAACCAGCTCCCCCCAGAAATTAGAATTTTCCCCACCCTCCTCGCCTTTCGTAAGCTCCTTAAAACCCACCTTTGCCGTCAGGCATGGGGGGAACTGAGATATTCCTTCCCCCTAGGCCTTTACAATTTATGCATGGTATGTTTGTGTGTATGTTTGGTTTTATAATAAGGTTTTTAGTTGTTTTAGTATTGGATTGTTACATGCTGTTTTTATCATTGTTGTTAGCCGCCCTGAGTCTACGGAGAGGGGCGGCATACAAATCCAATTAATAATAATAATAATAATAATAATAATAATAATAATAATAATTATTATTATTATTTATGCTCTCTACATGGGGCTACCTTTGAAGGTTGCCGCACGAATCCCAGCGGCCAGTTAGGTCCCACAGAGTGGGTCTTCTCCGGGTCCCGTCAACTAAACAATGCCACTTGGTGGGACCCAGGGGAAGAGCCTTCTCTGTGGCGGCCCCGGCCCTCTGGAACCAACTCCCCCCAGAGATTAGAATTGCCCCCACCCTCCTTGCCTTTCATAAGCTACTTAAAACCCACCTCTGCCACCAGGCATGGGGGAATTAAGACTTTTTTCTCCCCCTAGGCCGTTACAACTGTATACATGGTATGTTTGTATGTATGTTTGTTTTTTATATATTAAGGGGTTTTAATTTGCTTTTAGTATTGGATTTTATTGTATATTGTTCATGATTGTTGTTAGCCGCCCCGAGTTTTTCGGAGAGGGGTGGCATATAAATCCAATAAAACTTGAAACTTGAAACTTGAGTGTTCAGAAACTTCAAATCATCCAAAATGAAGTCGCACAAGCGGTTGTGGGCCTTCCAAGGCGTGCCCATATTTCGTCATCATTCTGTGGACTGCATTGGCTGCGAATCGGTTTCTGGACACAATTCAAAGTGTTGGTTATGACCTATAAAGCCCTATATGGCATAGGACCAGATTATCTGGTTGTTGGTTTATGGAATTCACTTCCAGAAGAGGTCGTGACAGCTGTCAGCCTTGATAGCTTCAAGGCAGGGATTAGACAGATTCATGGATGCCAAGTGTATCGGTGGTTATTGAAACGGATGTCCAAGTGCCGCCTCTATGCTGGTTGAGGCAGGCAGGATTCCCTTGAGTGCCATTTGTTTGGGGGTCAGGGGAAAGGGAGGGTCTTGCCTTCTTTTTCTGCTCAAGATCCCCACGGACAATTGGTGGGCCACTGTGTGACACAGAATGCTGGATTCGATGGGCTTTGGCCTGATTCAGCATGGCTCTTCTTATGTTCTTATCTCTGAGACTGTCTTCTGCCACACGAATCCCAGCGTCCGGTGAGGTCCCACAGAGTCGGTCTCCTTAGGGTCCCCGTCGACCCAAACAATGTTGGCTGGCCGGACCTTGGGGAAGAACCTTCTCTGTGGGGGGCCCTGCCCTCTGGAATCAGCTCCCCCCAGAGATTCGCACTGCCCCCCACCCTCCTTGCCTTCCGAAAAGCTTCAAAACACATCCTTGCCACCAGGCTGGGGACATTAGACCTTCCCCCTGACCAACAAATGTCATTAGTGTGATTATTGAATGAATGCAAATGATTGTTTTAAAGTTAGAACTTTTAAGAATCTTTTTAGTATATTAATTGGATAAACTGTATTGTTATGTTTTTGGTATATGCTGTGAGCCGCCCCGAGTCCTCGGAGAGGGGTGGCATACCAGTCCAATCAATCAATCAATCAACTTGACAAGGAAACATTTATTTACATACCTTCGGGAATGCATTGTCCAAGGACAAACTTATAACCTTTGCAGCACTTTTTTCTGGAAGACAACAAGAACAACAACAACAAAAAAGAAGTTGGTGATGAAATCAGTAAATTAAGAATCCTATTCTTCACATAAAACAATAGGAGTGGAAGGTATCATTAAAATTCCTCAAAATTTCCACTTGTCCTTAATTCTGCAAAACTTACACCTATCAAGTTGTCTACTATTCTGTTTTTCAATGTGTGATACAAAGCACAAATCATAGCCCTTTTACATATATATATATATATATAAGTATTTTTCATGTACCGGTTAGTACATTGCTTACAACCACAATTGTGCCTAAAATTGATGTTGCAAAGTGAGACATTGTTAAGTGAGTTTTGCCTCATTTTATGACCTTTCTTACCATATAAATGAACAATTGCAATTGTTAAATTAGTAACAAGGTTGTAAGTGAACCTGGCTTTTTCCATTGACTTTGCTTCTCATAAGGCCACAAAAATTGTTCATATAAATCTGGAGGCACTGCAACCATCATAAGTATAAATTAGTTGCCAAGCATCCAAATTTTGATCATATGACAGTCATATTTGTAATTTCACATGGTAAATCAAGGACTACCTGTATTATTTTTCCACAAAAAAATTAAGACGATTATAGTAAATTATCCACCAATTTAGCACATAAATAAAATGAAATTAAAATCATAATTGACTATGTTACGCTTTTTGACATTTGTCGATCAAAATTATTGCTGAAACAAATAGTTATGGGAAGAAAATAAGGGATTGCTTGCAACATTCTGAAGGGTGAACTTGCTTTTAATTAAATCTTTCTTTAAAGGTGTTAGTTTTTAACAAAGCACCATCATCTCTAATAGTCATAATAAGTAAACAAGCTTTAATATTATCCATATATTATCCCATAATATACTCTTCATCTCCTCCCCACTTATGACTGTATGACTGTAACCTGTTGCTTGTATCCTTAATCAATATTAATATTGATTGTTCCCTGATTGCTTATTTGTACCCTATGATAATCATTAAGAGTTGTACCCCATGATTCTTGACAAATGTATCTTTTCTTTTATGTACACTGAGAGCAAATGCACCAAGATAAATTCCTTGTTTGTCCAATAACAAGTGGGCAATAAAGAATTCTATTCTATTCTATTCTATTCTATACTAATCTATACTATTCTATACTATACTATACTATTCTATTCTAAAAAGTAGTTAAAAGCGAAACAAATACAGTACAGTGGTTACCTCGTGATACGAACCCCTCATGATACGAACCTGGGGGTTCGGAAAAATTTTGCCTCTTCTTACAAACTTTTTTTCGGCTTATGAACCCAACGCAGATCGCAAAATGGCGCTCCGCTGGGCGCCGCCGCCCGGCTGTCACCTTTTAAAAACAGCTGGGGGGCTTCTCGGCATTCTCCTGAACGCCGAACCCGGAAGTTCGAGTTCGGGTTGCGGAGGCCGCCGAGAAGCGCCCTGCTGTTTCAGAAGGTTACAGCCGGGTGGCGGCGCCCGGCGGAGTGCCGTTTTTGCGATCGGCGGTGGCGTTTTCGGCTGATCTGGGGGCTGGAAAGGAGGTGGGGAATCCCAATAGGGAATTCTATGGACGGAGCTTTGACGTCATGAAGACGTCCTTCCTGGCGGCCACGTTTCAGCCGAGAAGGCCCCCCTGGCTGTTTTAAAAGGTGACAGCCGGGTGGCGGTGCCCAGTGGAGTGCCATTTTGTGATTTTTTCCCCTTTAATCGCTTTTAAATTGTTTCCTATGGAAAACAATGTTTCGTCTTACGAACTTTTCGCCTTACGAACCTACTTCCAGAACCAATTAAGTTCGTAAGACGAGGTATTACTGTATATGAAAATGAGCCTAGTGTCCTGTAAACCCAACCATTATATGGCATTATAATCTCAAAATATGAGAGTGAAGGTTAATTATTGTCATTATTTATTATCAAGTCACTATATAGTGATCATATAGTCAGTAAATGAACTGTTGTAAGTCAAGGATTACTTGTACTTGAAAATCACAATTAGAGCCTCCTTCCCCAATTTTTATATGCTCCTTAACTTCCGTTCCCTGATCCTCTTCAGTCCTTTAAATCATTTCTACTTGATCTACTTAAAATGTGGTGACCAGAACTGCACACAGACCGCAAGTATTTTCATTATTGGACAGTTATGACCCGGACTAAAATTTCATTTGCTCTTTCTACAGTTACATTATACTACTGACTCCTAGCTTATGATCGGTTGTAACTTCAAAATCACTTTCAGATGTACTATTGTGCTAAGAGCTAGGTATGGCTTATCTTAGGCTGACGTATTTGATTTATTTTACCTAAATGAATAACTACATTTATCTCTGTTCATTTAAATCTGGCATTCCCTGGCCAGGTTTTTTTACTAAATACATGAGATTACTTTGAATATTATTTATGTCTTTCAAGGCATTATTAGATTTATTTATTTGTAAAACTCACATAGTCACCCATCCTACTTTGGGCAGCTCTCAGCAATATCAGTAAAAAAAGATAAAACAATGCTATATAACATCAATAATGGACTATTCCCAACAAGCACTGTTTTCTATCAATATAGTAAGTATTTCCCATGTGTTTTTTCCTCAATGCATAAAAATGTATACAAATTACAATGAGCACAGGGCTAAAAACTGCAGATCTTCTATCACTCCCTCATTCTCTCTTTTTTCTCCTGTTTTGTGGTCTTACAATTGACAAGCATTATCTGGATGTGTTTTTCTGCAGATTTTTAAACATTTATTTATTACATTTATATGCTGCCTATCTTGCTATCAAGGAGACAGGTTTAACTGGTAGTAATATAATTTGAACAATTGCAGACCTTTCCTTCTTTCCTTTCCTTTCCTTTCCTTCCCATTCATTCATTCATTCATTTCAATATACAAAATCAATAAACTTTAACAGTACTGTGTCATGTATGTATGTATGTATGTATGTATGTATGTATGTATGTATGTATGTACCTCTATCTTAGGAACTTAATTTGTTCCGTGACCAGGTTCTTAAGTAGAAACGTTTGTAAGAAGAAACAATTTTTCCCCATGGAATCCAGGAAGTGATCACCTTGGCGTCCTTAGCAACCTGCCGGTATACGTGACGTCAAAGTTCCGCCCCCCGGAATCTCTTCATGGGAGGGATTCCCCCAGCTTCTTCAAAGAGAGGTCTTTTCACGTAAAAATAAAACATTGTTATTTTTACGAAAAAGGACGCTGCAGCGGCGCTGCAAGCTAACGGCGGTCCTTTCATGTAAAAATAAACATTTTTATTTATATGTTAAAGGACTGCCCTTTGCTTGCAGCGCTGCTGCGGCGTCCTTTCACGTAAAAATAAACAATTCCATCCCATCCTCCCGACCAACTGACAGCTCCCCGGTGTTCGCCTTCCTCCGCTGCCACTGGCACCCGGCTCCTCCTCCTCTTCTCAGCAGATGACAGCCGGGCAGTGGCTTTTGCAGAGTTCGGCATGAACGCCGAACCAAAGCACAATTTTTTTTAAAAAAATTGGGGTTCGGGTCCGGTATGCCGAACACCACAAAATTCGGTACGGACCCGAATTGTGCAGGTTCAGTTCGCCCAACACTAGTTGTAAGTGAAAAATGGTTCTTGAGAAGAGGCAAAAAAATCTTGAAACACCCGGTTCTTATTTAGAAAAGTTCCGTAAGTAGAGGCGTTCTTAGGTAGAGGTACCACTGTATATAATTTCATAGTAAATAGCAACGATCCATTATGGAATGCTCCCTGGGATGAAACTGCAGTCCAAATCAACAAAAACAAGAGCATGATGGGAAGCAGTGCTAGCCACAAAAGGAGTTAAGGAACTGTGTGGCTACACTGAGAAAAAGAGAGAGAAAGCCTGTGGTTGCTGCTAGAGCTAACAGAATTGAATAACTCTGGAAACAGCTCGCTACTATTATTTACTTTCTGACCCTAATAAAATTATGTTTCTTAAATGGAGAATTAAAAATATGAATTCTGGCTGGAAAAAAAGAGTACACACACCATTGGTACTAAGAAAGAATGCCTGAAAATGTTCATGTATTTCCTGGCAATCTGTATAGTCTGGCGGACAGAAGCAAAAGGGGGGACATGATCAAAACATTTAAATATGTTAAAGGGCTAAATAAGGTTCAGGAGGGAAGTGTTTTTAATAGGAAAGTGAGCACAAGAACAAGGGGACACAATCTGAAGTTAGTTGGGGGAAAGATCAAAAGCAACATGAGAAAATATTATTTTACTGAAAGAGTAGTAGGTCCTTGGAACAAACTTCCAGAAGACGTGGTAGATAAATCCACAGTAACTGAATTTAAACATGCCTGGGATAAACATATATCCATCTTAAGATAAAATACAAAAAATAGTATAAGGGCAGATTAGATGGATCATGAGGTCTTTTTCTGCCATCAGTCTTCTATGTTTTTATGTTTCTATGTTTCTACATTTGTCAAGATTCATGTTTACAACATTTAATGATTGTCATAGGGGTCAAATAAGCAATGGGGAAACAATCAAGATTAATAAAAGTTTTAAGGATACAAGCAACAAATTATAGCATCATAAGTGGGAGGAAATGGGTGATAAGAATGATAAGAAAAACTAGTAGTAATAGTAGTGCAGACTTAGTAAATAGTAGTGCAGTATTCAATTCAAATCAATTCAATTTATTAGATTTGTATGCCGCCCCACTCCGAAGACTCGGGGCGGCTCACAACAAAGTAGTAAATAGTTTGACAGTGTTGAGGGAATTATTTGTTTAGCAGTTCAGAAAAATAATGTTCTTGTGCCTAGTTGTCTTGGTGTGCAGTGCTCGTTTTGAGGGTAGGAGTTGAAACAGTTTATGTCCAGGATGCGAGGGGTCTGTAGATATTTTCCCAGCCCTCTTTTTGACTCGTGCAGTTATTTATAAAAATAAGAATGGGGAGATAAAAATAAAATAAAACAAGGACAATACATAGCAAGCCGCGTAGTTATTCCCTGTCCCAAATGCCATGTCACAAACTACAATTGTTCAGAAACCCCTGAGCCCTGTAACTATGGAAGCTGCCCAAGGCCTCAAACTACAAATATAGTTCTACATTTCCATAGATGTTTAAAATCTTCCTTTTGTACGAAAGCCTAATAAAATCCCCTGAACATGATGCAGGATAATAGAAATCTGGCTAAATGGGGGGAAAAAAGAGAGTGTCAGAAAAGTCAATGTTATCATTGAATGTTCATAATTTAAAGAAAGCAGAACATAAAACAGACGAGATTAACAACGCGGTCTAACTCCCGTGAGGATATTTAACATAATATGTGATCTTGCTTTTCTTGAGCAAGATTCTCAAAGATCTGAGAACTTTCAACTAGCTCAAGATAGGAGCATGTTCCAGGAGAGTGAGGGGGAGCCCATCTGTTTCTAATAATCTGAAGTCCAGAGCAAGTGGTTTCATTTGCCAATTTCTATTTTGCCTGGCATATCTATGAGCGGCGGTCTGTGGGGCATAGCGACCCTTTGAAATTATATATTTTTATGCACCATTTCAGAACTGATAGGCACGGTATGCGTTTTTCTTCTGAATTAACATTGAGAGCACATTATGCTCGTGGCTCTGTTAAATCTACATAGTTGAGAAAGCAAGAATAGAGGGTGAGGCAGAAAGGTTGGTTTATTGTTCATTTTTATATGGCGGGTCAATTCGGTGTAGTGGTTAAAGGGTCTAGGACAGTGATGGCTAATCTTTTTTTCCTCGGGTGCTGAAAGAGCATGTGCACGAATCCCAGCGACCAGTTAGGTCCCACAGAGTGGGTCTTCTCCGGGTCCCGTCAACTAAACAATGCCGCTTGGCAGGACCCAGGGGAAGAGCCTTCTCTGTGGCGGCCCCGGCCCTCTGGAACCAACTCCCCCCAGAAATTAGAATTGCCCCCACCCTCCTTGCCTTTCGTAAGCTACTTAAAACCCACCTATGCTGTCAGGCATGAGGGAATCGAGATATTCTTTCCCCCTAGGCCTTTACAATTTTATGCATGGGATGTCTGTATGTATGTTTGGTTTTTATATTAATGGGTTTTTTAATCGTTTTTAGTATTGGATTATTATTGTATACTGTCTTATTATTGCTGTTAGCCGCCCTGAGTCTCCGGAGAGGGGCAACATACAAATCCAATAAATAATAATAATAATAATAATAATAATAATAATAATAATAATAATGTGCACACGTTATTGTGCATGTGTGAATGCCCACACCCATAATTCAATGTCTGCGGAGGGTGAAAACAGCTTAATCTGCCCCCTGGAGGCCATCTGGAGGCCAGAAACAGCCTGTTTCCCAACTTCCGGTGAGCCCAGTAGGGTAGTGTTTCACCCTCCCCAGGCTCCAAAGGCTTCCCTGGAACAAGGGAGAATAAAAGTGCCTTCCTCTATCCTCCCAGAGGCTCTCTGGAAGCCAGAAGCGCCTTCCCAGAGCCTCTGTGCAAGCCAAAAATCAGCTGGCCAGCACACACATGCACACTGGAACTGAGCTAGGGTAACAGCTCATATGCCAGCAGATATGGCTCTGTGTGCCACCTGTGGCACTTGTGCCATAGGTTCACCATAACTGGCCTAGGACTCGCCCTGGTTGACTTGCTGCAGCCAATAATAATAATAATAATAATAATAATAATAATAATAATATTATTATTATTATTATTATTATTATTATTATTATTAACAACCACTTATTATTATTATTCACAAGAAGAGTTCTCCACTCCTCTACTCGCAACAGAATACCTTATTCCACCAGACGTGAAATTTTGGGCTTAGATAGCTTAGAGCTACATTGCCTTCAATCTGATCTAAATGTAGTTCATAAAATCATCTGCCACAATGTCCTACCTGTCAATGAATACTTCAGCTTCAACTGTAACAATACACGAGCACACAATAGATTCAAACTCAATGTAAACTGCTCGAAACTCGACTGCAGAAAATACAACTTCAGCAACAGAGTGGTCAATGCCTGGAACTGACTCTGTGGTTTCTTCCCCAAACCCAAACTTCCCCAAACTTTAACTGTCTACAGTCAACCTCACCCCATTCCTAAGAGGTCTGTAAGGGGCGTGCATAAGCGCACCATTGTGCCTACTGTCCCTGTCCTATTGTTCTATTGTCCTAATTTACCTGTACAGTACCTACTTTGTTTATGTTTATGCCAATACCTGCTATCTTGTTCATGTTTTTGAGAAACAAAATAGGAAATAAGAACATAAGAACATAAGAAGAGCCATGCTGAATCAGGCCAAAGCCCATCGAGTCCATCATTCATTCATTCATTCATTCTTTCTTTCTTTCTTTCTTTCTTTCATTCATTCATTCATTCTTCCTTCCTTCCTTCCTTCCTTCCTTCCTTCATTTGTCCAATACACAATACATATGGAAGGGAATAGACATGAAGTAATATATATAAAGATAATATGTAAAAATAGAGGAGAAGATATATGAAAGGAAGAAAATATATATGATATATGAGATAAAGGAAAGACAATTGGACAGGGGACGAAAGGCACACTAGTGCACTTATGTACGCCCCTTACTGACCTCTTAGGAACCTGGAGAGGTCAATCGTGGATAGTGTAAGGGAGAAATGTTGGGGGTTAGGGGTTGACACTATGGAGTCCAGCAATGAGTTCCACGCTTCGACAACTCGATTGTTAAAGTCATATTTTTTACAGTCAAGTTTGGAGCAGTTAATATTAAGTTTGAATCTGCTGCGTGCTCTTGTGTTGTTTCGGTTGAAGCTGAAGTAGTCATTGACCGGTAGGCCGTTGCAGTATATGATCTTGTGGGCAATACTTAAATCATGTTTTCTAGTTCTAAGCTTTCTAGACCAGGATTGTTAGTCTATTTTCGTAGGGTATTCTGTTTCGAGTGGAGGAGTGAAGGGACCCAGAGTCGGGTAGTAAATTCCAGGCATTGATCACTCTGTTGTTGAAGTCGTATTTTCTGCAGTCGAATTTCTGCAGTCAAGGACAGAATTCGAGGGCCAACACAGGTTGACCTGTGTAAGTCAAAATAGATCATAGAAAGATGCTGTGGAGCTCTGAAAAGCTGTTATTAATTAACCATACAGTTCTATATAAACCTATTCAAAATCACTTGGTTTAGGATAAGCAGGAGGAGTGGGAGGATATACAACTATATACAATCAAATCTCTATTCAGTCATGAAGTTGACTGAATGCCTTTAAGTCTGTCACTACAGATAGGCAAGAATTTGGCTTGACTCCTATACAAACCTATACAACCAGAAGGAAGGTTTAAGGTTGTGGAGGTATGATTTCTTGAATGCTTTGCAGATGTTATTTAGTATGATCAGATGCTGAAATAAGGTCTCGCTCACCTTCTTTTGACTTTTTAAATGGTAAAATGTGGACTCAACATGAAAATGACTGGGACAATTGTTTCCCTTGCGGTCTTAGCAATGAAAGACCTTCAATGAGGCTGAATAATGCCTGAATATTAGATGCAATGATGCAAAAATAATGACTACGCACAGGATGTAATTGAATGCAAAAGGGGGCATGCCCCTTATTTAAAAAAAAAACAGAAGGAGAACCAGAGAGACATTGGTCTATCAATAATAATAATAATAATAATAATAATAATAATAATAATAATAATAATTTATTGGATTTGTATGCCACCCCTCTCCGTAGACTCGGGGCGGCTAACAACAATGATAAAAACAGCATGTGACAATCCAATAATAAGACAACTAAAAACCCTTATTATACAACCAAGCATACACACAGACATACCATGCATAACTTGTAATGGCCCAGGGGGAAGGAATATCTCCACTCCCCCATGCCTGGCGGTATAAATGAGTCTTGAGTAGTTTACGAAAGACAGGGAGGGTGGGGGCAATTCTAATCTCTGGGGTGAGTTGGTTCCAGAGGGCCGGGGCCGCCACAGAGAAGGCTCTTCCCCTGTGGCCCGCCAAACGACATTGTTTAGTCGACGGGACCCGGAGAAGGCCAACTCTGTGGGACCTTATCAGTCGCTGGGATTCGTGCGGTAGCAGGCGGTTCCGGAGGTAGTCTGGTCCAAAGCCATGTAGGGCTTTAAAGGTCATGACCAACACTTTGAATTGTGACTGGAAACTGATCAGCAGCCAATGCAAGCCATGGAGTGTTGAGGAAATATGGATGCTACATATGATGATTAGTATCCTCAAAATTAACTTCGCGGTTTGGAGAAAAGATACCATCAAAGATTATTTAATATAACTTCAAGTCCTACTTGCAAATTTCCCTAAGACAAGAATGGCTGGTTTACCAATTCCTATTGCTTTTCTATTATTACAGTAGGGTGCTTTTGTAGAATCGGGAAGGGTTCAAAGATAAGCAGAGACCATCGTAAGAGCGAAAGAAGCCAACTTTATTCCAAGAGCGAATGCATCAATCCATCAATCAATCCCCCTTCTTCTTCCCAGCCAGCTTTCTTATAGGAATGTCATCTCTATTCAATGTTTGCTCTGTACATACACAGTTTATGTGACGTGGTAATTCATACACAATGAACAGTATATCATTCATAATGTTGCAAATGCTTGGCAGTAGGCTTTGAGATGTCAGCAAAAGCTGACATCTATTTATTATATTATATTATATTATATTATATTATATTATATTATATTATATTATATTATATTATATTATATTATATTATATTATATTATATTATATTATATTATATTATATTATATTATATTATATTATATTATATTATATTATATTATATTATATTATATTATATTATATTATATTATATTATATTATATTATATTATATTATATTATATTATATTATTATATTTTGTTACAAGCTAGAATTTCCTTATGCTAGAATTTTCCCAAACCTTCAGGCCTACTCAGAGCTCCGTGTTTGCAAAGCCTAGTGTTCAAAACTCATGGTAACTTATGCTAACTTATGCCAACAGCATAATGTGAACTGAGCGCCCATATGCGGCTTTGGATCACATCTGGGCATGCCCAACCATGTGACCTTAGACCTACACAAGGAATACTACATGCTTTTGAGTTCCTTTGTTTTAAGAAACAAACAAAAGAAAAGTAATTTAACAAGTCTCCAAAGAAATCTTTAAGCCAATAATGGATTGTCCAACAAATATAGGGGGAGGACAAAAATATGGAAACACCTTGCAGCTCTTCCGTGGAATCCAGATTTGTGAAGCTCCCTTCGAACAGTTTTTGTGGAAATTGGGTTCTGTACATGTCTATTGAGGTCTGCAGTGATTTTAGGAGCTGCGGTCTTGCGATCTGCTCTAACAATTCGCTTTAGAGTCCGACGGTCTCTCTTAGACAACTTCGACTTTCGACCAGACCTGTGCTTGGCTGAGGACGTTTTCCCTTCTCTTTCAGAAGCAGTCATTACTTTTGAGACATGACCTCTTGAAACGCCAAACATTCGCGCACTTTCTGTTACACTAGCTGAGGATACTCTAAGCAAATTTAGGGACAGAGGTGTAAGTAGAGACCTTTAGGCCCCAATGCAGACCTCTCCAATATGGTTGTCCTTGGTAAGAAAGGTCAGTATCATTAGGCTGTAGTTATGGAAGGCAAGCAGGGGAAAGGTAAGAGGTGTGGGTCTCAGAAGGTTCTTCTACCCATCAGTCTGAGTATGGCAAAGTCTCCCTTCACAGCCCCAGTCACTCAAAGATATTTCTCTATCACCCTTTCCCCTCTCATTCCCTTCAAAATACAGCCATACATATAATTAAAACTCATGTCTTTCCCCCCAGAAGAACCTCCAAATGCATGCAGTAGTGGCCTCTTGCCACAGAGGTATATCAAACAGAAACTTAATTCAACTTCTAGTTGCACTTTGAAACAAAAGATTCAGGGTCATTCCTCTTTCCAAATGCAGTTTTTAAGGCCCAAGAGCCAGTCCTTCAAGGTCAATCAAGTTTCAAAACCAAAGTTATAAACACTAAAATTACAATGGTAGCTCTACCTAAGAACGCCCTACTTACGAACTTTTCTAGATAAGAACCGGGTGTTCAAGATTTTTTTGGCCTCTTCTCAAGAACCATTTTCCACTTACAAACCCGAGCCTCCAAAACTGTAACTGGAAAAGGCAGGGAGAAGCCTCTGTGGGGCCTCTCTAGGAATCTCCTGGGAGGAAACAGGACCAGAGAAGGCTGGGAGAAACCTCCATGGGGCCTCTCTAGGAATCTTCTGGGAGGAAACAGGGCCGGAAAAGGTGAGGCGAAGCCTCCGTGGGGCCTCTCTAAGAATCTCCTGGGAGGAAGCAGGGAGAGAAAAGGTGGGGAGAAGCCTCCATGGGGCCACTCTAGGAATCTCCTGGGAGGAAACGGACTCCACCCTCCCTCTGGTTTCCCCAATCGCATGCATTATTTGCTTTTACTTTGATTCCTATGGGAAAAATTGCTTCTTCTTACAAACTTTTCTACTTAAGAACCTGGTCACGGAACGAATTAAGTTCATAAGTACCACTGTAATTTTATTATAAGTAATAGAATCTCACCGATCCAAAAACATCTTCCCCCTCGCTGCCTTTACCTTCAAAAGAACTAGGGAGGGTCAAGCCTGAAATGTTTCCTCAAATTACATTTCTATAAATTCCTTTTATCTGACTATTGCTTTGGCTGTAGCTCTTATTCTTCAAGTTTATTCTTACAGCCCATTACATCAAGTGCCATGGTGGGGCTGGAATAAACTGAACAACTGCTAGATGGCAGCAAACATTCTAGATGTGAACTTTGCAGTTTAGGTGGTCAGTGTCACGTCTATATTCACTACCTAATCTTGTCTTTCACTAAGCAAAAAGAGAAATGGAATTGCACAGAATTAGAGCGAATTCTAAGTCCACCTGCCTTGATGATATTTGCACCACTATTTACATGCTGTAGGATCAACTGTGAGCCATTTCAGCACTGTGCTCCAATCCCCTTTTCCCCTCTCCATCATCAACAGCATTTGCTGTTTGTAGGCCAATTTTTTTATTTATTAATTTCATTTTTTTATGCCGCCCTTCTCCTTAGACTCAGGGCGGCTTACAACATGTTAGCAATAGCACTTTTTTTTTCTGGGTAAATTTTTTTTAAAAATTTTCTTCTACAATCACGTGTACAGAAAAAAGATACCATTAATTTTAAATTAATTTACAATATATCATTTATGCAGTTTCGGTATACATAGATTAACCAATGCCACCTCCTTACCATTTGATATCTGAATCAAAAAATAATTATTCCAATTCCTTATATGATAAGAAATTTAAAAAAACCTGTTAGCCAATATGCATTTTAGGCTGTTACTACTTAATCATATCAAATTAATTAGATCATAATTTTTCAATTTTCTCAAAATCACCTCCATATCAATTTTCATATATGCTTTAAACCTCCTTCCATAATAAATGCCCTTTAGAATAAAAGAGAAAAAGAAAAATACAGTTACTTTTCCCCCCTTTTAGAATAGGGTAGGATGACTCTATTGGATTGAAAGTGTTACGGATTGAAAGCCTTATAATCAGAGTAGGGTATATGATGAATGTATGGAGTATTTAGTTTTGTTTTTTATTCTCCCTTTTTCTTATCTTCTTTCTTATTTCCCACCCCCCACCCCCGCTATCTTCTAATCTTCTTTAATCTCCATTTTTATTTTGTATTTTTATTCATGAAAGGGAATTATTTTTAATTAAGTTCTTTTTAAATTTGGCTTATTAATCTGGCAATATTTGGGATATACTATATGGTGGGTTCTCCTTTTTTGCCCCCTTAGTATTCAATTCAATTCAATTTATTAGATTTGTATGCTGCCCCTCTCTGAAGACTCGGGGCGGCTCACAACAGAATAAAAACAGTATAACAATGAAACAAATCTAATAATAAAATATATAAAAACCTCAGCAATTAAAAACCATACAGCACATACACATCAAACATGAAATATAATAAGCCTGGGGGAGATGCCTTAGTTCCCCCATGCCTAGCGATATAGGTGGGTCTTAAGTAACTTGCGAAAGACAAGGAGGGTGGGGGCCGTTCTAATCTCTGGGAGAAGCTGATTCCAGAGGGCCGGGGCTGCCACAGAGAAGGCTCTTCCCCTGGGGCCCGCCATATATATATATATTAACTATTTTTTAGCAATGGTTGGTTTTAATTTAAATACTGTGTTGGAGGTAATTGGAAATTTTTGCTCCTTTTCATTTTCCTTAAAGCAATAGCACCGTTAAACAGAGCCAGCCTATTGCCCCCACAATCGAGGTCCTCATTTTACCCACCTCGGAAGGATGGAAGGCTGAGTCAACCTTGAGCCGGTGATGAGATTTGAACCGCTGACCTGCAGAACTGCACTCTACCCACTGTGTCACCTTGGCTCATCTGACCTCATCTTACCTTGCCTGTCAGTGGAAAGCAAAGCATGACTCTATTCTTCTGATATTTTTATCGATACCCAGATCCAAGAGGATGGGTATTGCTAATGGAGGAATGGATGATCCCACTGTAATTTGTAATCCGCCCCCCAAATGACCTGGAAGGAGGCAGAGGCAAAAAGTTTCTTTACTCTTGCCAATAAAACTACACAGGCGTGAAGTCACCATGAGGTGGTCTCAGATTAAAGGAATTTCTAAGCCTTAATGGATGTTCTGTGGAGATTGTAAAGTAATATATTTAAAATGGAAGCACAGCTGGCCCAAATGTGTTCTATTAATTCTCCAAAATGCAGAGAGAACTTTCCAAAAAAGACTAAAGGGGGACGTTTTTGCCAAGTGCTTTCAAACAGGGCCAGAGCTGTTCCTTAAAATGATTCCTTTCGTGTAAATTCCAGGAGCTGCGTCAAGAGTATCCTTCGTTATTCCCCACATTCTCCATAATTTCACGCATATTGTTTGATTCCAATAAAGATATTACCTGATGGTGGATTGGGAAACTTTATTATAAAATTTATAAATTTTATTTATATACAAAAAACAGCTTATTTTGCCTTTTTTGTTTTTAAGTCATATTAGAGCTTTTAAAAGTCTTTTTAGCCATATTAATTGGATTTTTAGAGGTATTTGTTATATTGTTTCTGATATGTTGTGAGCCGCTCCAAGTCCTCGGAGAGGGACAGCATACAAATCCAATAAGTAAGTAAGTAAGTAAGTAAGTAAGTAAGTAAGTAAGTAAGTAAGTAAGTAAGAAAGAAAGAAAGAAAGAAAGAAAGAAAGAAAGAAAGAAAGAAAGAAGGTAAATAATATTGTGTTCCTTAAAGCAGTGTTTCCCAACCTTGGCCATTTGGAATTCTGGGAGTTGAAGTCCAGATATCTTCAAGTGACCAAGGTTGGGAAACACTGCCTTAAAGCACCCACCAAGCGCCAAATTTGCTAGAATGCCCCCACAAGTTAAAATGGACTCCATTTTCAGCATGGTGTCCAGTTAAGATCATTATCAGAGGCGGGTTCTTCCTGGTTCACAGCGGTTCTATAGAACCGGTAGCAAACTGCTGGTGATGTCACTGAGCTAGTTATGTCAGTGCTGGTCGGTGGATGCCGTCATATTTTGGGGGGGGGGGATTTTTTTGCTGATTTTTTTGGGGGGGATTTTTTTGCTGACTTTTTTTGGTGGTCTGCCAGTGGCCTGCAGAGCTGGCAGCAGAGTTGGGCAGTGAGGAGGATAGGGAGGAACCTAGGCCAGTGCTGGAGGCTGGAGCAGGCCGGGTACCAGAGGCAGAGATCCAGCTAGGGCCATTGGGAAGGTCTGTCCCGCCTCCAGGACCTCCAGAAGTGACATGAACTGAGTTGCTTCCTGCAACAAACCCTTTCGTCTTGTCCATTTACAGGTATATAGCTTATGGGAAGTCCTGGAGGCAGAACCTCCAGAAGTGACATAAGTGAGGCAAAGGAATAGGAGGAGCCTGTTCTCAAGGAAAGCATGTACAGAGCTGCCAGAACAGTTCCAGAGGAGAACTAAGTCTTGGGGATTATTGGCCTCTCCCATAAGCTATATCAGAGGAGAAGACAGAAGGGTTCGTTGCAGGAAGCAACTCAGTTCATCTGTAGATCTGGTCACTGCAACTCAAGACCCAGTTTTGTTTCTGTGTGGACTTGCCAAGTTTTTCCTGCAAATTGGTCCTTGGCAGTTTGCCAAAGAAGAGCAAGGTTCGTGTGTGCTACCTGCTTTTCCCTGAAAGACTTTAGTCAGACTTGTTTTACTTTGTTTGGACTTATTACGACTGCTAATGAAAATAATTAACAGCCTTTACCAATAAAAGATGTCGTTTGCGCTGTCTTATTTAATCAGGAAGCCTAAGTCAGAACGGAAGCCGAGTTTCTGGCACTGCACATGCATCGCCATCTTGTTTCTGGCCCTGGGGGGGATATTCTTTGGAGATTTTGGCACTGCGCATGCGCAGCAAGGGGACGTTGTCGCCGGCACCTATCGGTATGCCTCCTTGGTGCTTCCTGGAGCTGGCGTGGTCACATGCTCCTGTTGTGAGATTTTGTTTCTGCGCATGCACCCAAAGCAAAGTCTCGTGTGATTTTGGTGATTTTTGCCAATAGTTTTGCTTCCACACATGTGCAAAGTGAAAAGTTGGTGAAAATAATTGAAATCATGTAAGATTTCACTTTGAACGCATGTGCAGAAGCAAAATCTTGTGTGTGCATGCACATAAATGTGTCAGGGGCGTGGAGGCGTGCATGCAGTGATGGGCTACCAAAATTTTTACTACCACACTGTGGGCATGGCTTATGCATTTTGTTTCAACATCTTTCAGTGCAAATTG
The DNA here is from genome assembly GCF_031021105.1 of Erythrolamprus reginae. Classification (NCBI taxonomy): domain Eukaryota; kingdom Metazoa; phylum Chordata; class Lepidosauria; order Squamata; family Dipsadidae; genus Erythrolamprus; species Erythrolamprus reginae. The sequence goes on along the minus strand of NC_091951.1, from coordinate 335,415,801 downwards.
GGTGCTCTGGGGTGGAGCTCCAAATTTTGCTACCGGAACTGCATTCCTGACCGTTCCCGTAGGAGCCCATCACTGTGTGCATGCAACGAATTGCCAATACCCGCCCCGTACCAGGTGCTACCCATAACTGCGCAAAGCATATGCACACCCACAAGTTGCAGTCAAGTGGTGTGGGAGGAAGGGAACTGGAAGCAAGGTATACCCTGGTTTGGATGTACCATGCTAGTGGCCACAGTGTGAGGCCTTGCTCACCTGCCTGGGCATCACCATTTTCTTGTTTTTAGCCCTCTGGGCATGTGAAAAACTGCATGCAACAGTGGCATGCATGACAGTGGCATGTGCGACAGTGTTGTATGCAATGGTGGTGATGCACATGATGGTGGCGCGTGCGCAAAACATGCATTTCCAAACCAGTAGGGAAGTAAATAGATTTCACCCTTCATCAACCTCCTTTACACTCTGTTAGTATGGCCAAAACCCACATAATTGACAGTCAAGAAACCTGAAAAGCCTGGGTTCATATATTTTATTTTTTTCTCACAATCTAGAAATAAACATAGAAACATAGAAGACTGATGGCAGAAAAAGACTTCCTGGTCCATCTAGTCTGCCCTGACGGCAAATAATAACCTGAGAGATTTGTTAGCCTTCTCTAAATGGAGAAGATAGATTCTAAATGGAGCAAACAATCCCAGAGCAATACCCAAAAAAATTTCATTATATCTTCAGTGATTCATTCATATTTAAATGTTTGGTTTATATATATTTTAAAAGCACAAATATTTAAACATAGAAACATAGAAGACTGACAGCAGAAAAAGACCTCCTGGTCCATCTAGTCTGCCCTTATACTATTTCCTGTATTTTATCTTAGGATGGATATATGTTTATCCCAGGCATGTTTAAATTCAGTTACTGTGGATTTACCAACCACGTCTGCTGGAAGTTTGTTCCAAGCATCTACTACTCTTTCAGTAAAATAATATTTTCTCATGTTGCTTTTGATCTTTCCCCCAACTAACTTCAGACTGTGTCCCCTTGTTCTTATGTTCACTTTCCTATTAAAAACACTTCCCTCCTGAACCTTATTTAACCCTTTAACATGTCAGGAATTTTCAGGTGCTAATTTAATTTATTATTAGATTTGCATGCCGCCCCAAGTCTTTGGAGAGGGGCGGCATACAAAAAATTAGATTAGATTAGATTAGATTAGATTAGATTAGATTAAATTAAATTAAATTAAATTAAATTAAATTAAATTAAATTAAATTAAATTAAATTAAATTAAATTAAATTAAATTAAATTAAATTAAATTAAATTAAATTAAATTAAATTAAATTAAATTAAATTAAATTAAATTAAATTAAATTAAATTAAATTAAATTAAATTAAATTAAATTAAATTAAATTAAATTAAATTAAATTAAATTAAATTAAATTAAATTAAATTAAATTAAATTAAATTAAATTAAATTAAATTAAATTAAATTAAATTAAATTATTAAATCCTACCTCTGGAGCGTACATACAACTGAGCACAAGCCTCAATTAAAATCCTGCCCAATTCCCACCATCTCCTTAGCGCTAACAATTCAGGAGAAAAAAGTCAGCAAACTTATATAAAAAAAGGGCAGCAAACTAACAGCTCTCGGCTCTCAGAAGTGACCTTTAGAAATCAACAAGGAAGGATCAAAACTATGTAAAACACCCACCACTCCGCCACGCATATTCTACAGTTTCAAAGATTAAGCTGGAGTACAAATCCTTCTTAATGAAGTTAGGCTGTCTGAAACCGGCAGAGTAAGGGTCGAAGAAAGGTTTTCCTTGTTCTGCAAATACTGGTCCTCATTAGCTGGCCTTTTAAAATGCATCTGTAAAGTTTTATCTTCTAGAAAAACAACGGGAAGGAGGAAAACAGTTCAAAGGTACTCAGGAAGGCTGCCACCACTACTACCTCCAACCACACAAATGTAGTGTAAAGTGGAGACATGTTTTCATTACCAGAAGAGCATCTCCCTTACTGTCTGGAATGTAAGCAAATCTCAGCTGCTGCTGTGCAGTGACCTATGTAGGAACATTTGAATTATTCATATAATCTGAAATCCCATTTTGCATTTACTCCACATGAAGCAGGGGCTTTCCCTATGGTAGATGTGTTGTAGATGTGTTGTCCTTCTTCGCACTTTTGAGAGATTACAGTTATTTACCTAAATTGGGTAGGTAACCCTTAAATCTTCCTTCCTTCCTTCCTTCCTTCCTTCCTTCCATCCTTCCTTCCTTCCTTCTCTCTCTCTCCTTTTCCCACCCTCACTCCCTTCCTTCCTTCCTTCCTTCCTTCCTTCCTTCCTTCCTTCCTTCCTTCTTCCTTTCTTTTTTTCTCTCTCTCTATCTCTCCCACCCACCCACCCACCCTCACTCCCTTCCTTCCTTCTTCCTTTCTCTCTCTCCCTCCCTCCCTCTCCCACCCACCCTCACTCCCTTCCTTCCTTCCTTCTTCCTTCCTTTCTTTCTCTCTCTCTCTCTCCCTCTCCCACCGGTGCACCCTCCCTCCCTCCACCCACCCACCCTCCCTCCCTCCCTTCTTCCTTCCTTTCTCTCTCTCTCCCTCTCTCTCTCACTCTCTTTTTCAGAAGAGGAGAAGCCACCCAAATATGGAAAAATTCACCAAAAATTCCCCCCAAAAGATGGTGGTGCCCATGGACAGGTACTGACTGAACCAGATCTGTGACGCCATCATCACATCACTAGGGGGCAGTGAAGGGTTACCAATTTTTTTACTACCACACTGGGGGTGTGGCTTATGCATTTTCTTTCAACATATTTCAGTGCAAATTGGGTGGAGCTCCATTTTCGCTACCCCACTGCTTTTCCCCCCATCCGGGCAGCAGCCCACCCCTGCCAGTGGGTCACTAATGGTTCGGGTGATCTAGTCCTAATCGGGAGGAACCCACCCCTGTTTTAAAATCACAGCATCTGAAGAAATAGCAATAGCATTTAGACTTATATACCACTTTATAGTGCTTTTATAGCTCTCTCTAATCGGTTTACAGATTGACCCAACAATCCGGGTCCTCGTTTTACCCACCTTGGAAGGATGGAAGGTTGAGTCAACCTTGAGCCGGTGATGAGATTTGAACTTCTGAATTACAGCTAGCGGTTATCTGAAATATATCTCAGGGACCACCTTCTGCTGCACGAATCCCAGTGACCAGTTAGGTCCCACAGTGTGGGTATTCTCCGGGTCCCGTCAACTAAACAATGTCACTTGGAGGGACCCAGGGGAAGAGCCTTCTCTGTGGCAGCCCCGGCCCTCTGGAACCAACTCTCCCCAGAGATTAGAATAGCCCCCACCCTCCTTGCCTGTCGTAAGCTCCTTAAAACCCACCTCTGCCATCAGGCATGGGGGAACTGAGATATTCTCAGTCCGCGGAGAGGGGCGGCATACAAATCTAAATAATAATAATAATAATAATAATAATAATAATAATAATAATAATTCTTTCCCCCTAGGCCTTTACAATTTTATGCATGGTATGTCTGTCTGTCTGCATGTTTGGTTTTACAATAAGGGTTTTTAACTGTTTTAATATTGGATTGTCATATGCTGTTTACTACTGTTGTTAGCTGCCCCGAGTCTACGGAGAGGGGCGGCATACAAATCCAATCCAATCAAATCAAATTAAATAGCCTGCAGTGCTGCACTCTAACCACTGTGCTTTACTGCTGTAAGTTTTTACCCAAATCCTAAGGATTTTCCAATGCTTCTCCAATCCTGAAATATAGCAAAATCTGTCTTTCTTTGCATTCTTGACAAGTCTCCATGCACTTACAGATATCTGTAGTCTTCTGGGTCATTTAATATTTACGTAAGATATTTAACAAACCCAATTATCATGTAGCAGAATTTTTAATATTAATCTCGTTTCTGTTGTTTCTGTTGTATTCAAGAATTGCGAGCACTTATATGTACTTTGATATTTTAAGTCAAAAAAATTAAATTCTATTTAAAAATGTTTTGGAGCCATCCTTTTGAAAGGCAGCTTTCATCTCCTATTGCTATTTATAAGAACATCAAATCATTAAACTCAATGTCTGCTATCGAAGCAGACAACCCCTTTTCTATCCTACCTCCCCCATAGATTTATTAAGTTAAATATGGTAAAGATAATAAATATGGTCACTGAATGAAATATGAATAGAACTATTGTGATAATATTAGTCACTATATAATAATGATATGTATATCAAGAAATATCATGGACCTCGGTAAATCAACACCCTTGAAAATGTCCAAAGATATTTCACCAGAAGAGCCCTTCACTCCTCCACTCGAAACAGAATATCCTACGAAAATACACTAACAATCCTGGGCCTTGAAAGCCTAGAACTACGGCGCCTAAAACACGATTTGAGCATTGCCCACCAGATCATATGCTGCAACGTCCTACCAGTCTATGACTACTTCAGCTTCAACAGCAACAACACAAGAGCACGCAACAGATTCAAACTTAATACGAACCGCACCAAACTTGACTGTAAAAAATATGATTTCAACAATCGAGTTATCGAAGCGTGGAACTCATTGCCGGACTCAATTGTGTCAAGCCCTAACCCCCAACATTTCTCCCTTAGACTCTCCACGATTGACCTCTCCAGGTTCCTAAGAGGCCAGTAAGGGGCGCACATAAGTGCACTGGTGTGCCTTTCGTCCCCTGTCCAATTGTCTTTCCTTTCTTTCACCTATCTTATATATTCTCTTCCTTTCATATATCCTCTCCTCTAAGTTCACTTTCACCCTCTTTTATATTATCACATGTCTATTTTCTCCCTATGTATTTGTGTATTGGACAAATGAATAAATAAAATAAATAAATTCCTTGTAAATCTTACCTTTAAACTCATTATACTTGTATTCTCCTTCTCCCTCCCTCTCCCCTCTTTGATTTTGTATTCCTGTTTCCCCCTTCCCTTTTATAAAACTAATAAATTACACACACACACACACACACACACACATAATATTTTTTTAAAAACAAGCCAACAAACACTGCCTGTGAGTTTTAAAACAAGCATTAAAACTAAGCCAAACATTTATAAAAACGGTGAAGACTCCCAGAAAGCCAAACAAAAAAACATTTGTAAAAGCTGCTATTTCCATACCAATTTCAGAACGAAAGGAGAGGTGGTTATTTTTTTTAAAGTAGCAAATTGCACATTAATCCCATTATTCTCCCTGTTAGAAGAAGCCTATGTTTTGAACCCAAGGGCAGAAGGTTTTCCCTCATTCTTGAACTCTCGCAGGCTTGGTTTGATTGCGTCAAGGCAGGTCGAGTTTCAAGAGCAACAAGGAAGATAATCGGGGAGTCCCTTGAAGTTAAATAACAGGCGTAATTTTAAATTGCAAAGTCTGACATGACCCCTGGAATTTTCACTGCCAATTACATTTCCACAAGCAATTTATCAAAATGACTGGTGGTGAAGTGGATTATTTGCAGTGATATTTTCCTGACAAAACCTGCTGTCAGACAAGCAGAAGCAAGCAAGGCTGGCTTTATTTCACCAAATTGTACAATTACACTTTCAAAAATGACAGGCCAGAAGGCTGTTATGGCTTTTTCCAAGCACCAAGCAATGCATCCCTGGGATGGTAATCTTAAGCAACTGTAAATTTAAGCTATCTTGTCTTTAAGTGTATTCCTAATATGTTTTAAATTCTCTACAGAAATAGACAACCTCAGAAAGTGACATGTTGGAAAACACATATATCACCTAAGCACATTTATCAAGAAAATGTGAACTAACATTCCCCATGGGCCATGGATTCAGTTCTCTGCTGAATTAGAGAGTTATTTCTGGAATTGCAAGTCTTCAAATAATAGGCAACATATTGAACTTAAAGTAGTAGCTAATAGACAATAGGCTTACAAACAAGTATACAATCAAATAACTGGTTGGTAATTTTGGTTTGGGGACTAGAAGAGTTGAATTGGAATAAACACCAGCCTTAAAGATGGTTTTGACTTCTAGTATCTCTATGGATATGCCTGTATCATTTTTAGCAATATTTTAAAATCTTTTGGGTGGTTTCCTTATTTTCCAGTATAGAGGCAGTAGTACAACAACAACAACAACAACAATAATTTATTAAATTTGTATGCTGCCCCTCTCCGAAGACTATGATGGAGGAAAGTAGGAACTGTTTAGGATAGGATAGGATAGGGAAGAATAATATAGAATAGGATAAAATAATCAGGATAAGATAATAATGTTAGTACAAGGTACATGGTTGTTAGGATTTGCCATTGTAAACTACCTATTGTAGTCTCTTGTACTATCACTTTAAATATTTAGGGCTGGTTCGCCATAAGAGGGCGCCAGTACTCCTTCCCTCAATGATGCTTTAACGCTGATTCGTTTTTGCTTTGCCTTGAAGGGGGAGTGTGTTTGCTTAGTGCTTACTATATTGTATGGCTTAGTGCTTGTTATGGATTGTTTCTATTTTGTATATATTTATTTATTTATTAGATTTGTATGCCGCCCCTCTCTGTAGACTCCGTAGACGTAAATAGTACTTATTAAGCATAGCTAAGTCTGTGTCTTTTTCTTCTTTGGCTTTACCACACACCCACACTCTGTTAATTTTCTCTGCTTGGTGTATGTCAAAGGTCTCATAGCCTAGCTATACCGAAACATACCAACAAATAATATAGAATAGAAGAAAATAATCAGGATAAGATAATAATATAGAATAGGATAAGATAATCAGCCTGCACAAGCAGCAGGTGAGCATGTGAAACTCCATTTGTGTGTGCAAAACCATCCCTTCCCCGCTCCACCGCCACCACACGCCACAGCCGTTGCTGGTCTGGGGACCCAGAAAGGTTGGGGACCTCTGTTTTAAAAAGCGTAAATATATTTTTGAATAAATTCATGATTATCCAGTGAACGAGTAAGTCACAAAAAATGCTTATTTATTTTATTCAAGCATCAACAGTTCTTACTGAGGCCTTTGTTTCTTTGCCAAAACCTTACATGGATAAATAATAACCATCTGTGTTTGCAAATAACCCAGAAGCTGCTGGGAGTTAAATAATAATTCACCCACACCAAAAGGAAAGCAAGGGAGAGGAAGAGAAAAGAGAATTAAAAAAAACTTAAGTCCTTTGGAGCACTCTAACTGAAAATTGAACCAAATTTCCAAATAATAGATTAAGAAACACATTCAGCATGTTACATCTAAAAGTGTTTTCCTTCCATTAATCTAAAAATCAGATCTAGTATTCCATAAAGGAATATAATATAAACACAAGAGCACGCAACAGATTCAAACTTAATATTAACCGCTCCAAACTTGACTGTAAAAAATATGACTTCAGCAACCGAGTTGTCGAAGCGTGGAACTCATTACCTGACTCAGTAGTGTCAACCCCTAACCCCCAACATTTTTCCCTTAGCTTAGACTATCCACGATTGACCTCTCCAGGTTCCTTAGAGGTCAGTAAGGGGCGTGCATAAGTCCACCAGTGTGCCTTCTGTCCCCTGTCCAATTGTCTCTCCTTATCTCATTTATCTTTTCTTCCTTTCAAATATGTTCACCTATACAGTGATGCCTCAACTTACAAACGCCTCGTCATACAAACTTTTCGAGATACAAACCCGGGGTTTAAGATTTTTTTTGCCTCTTCTTACAAACTATTTTCACCTTACAAACCCACCGCCACTGCTGGGATGCCCCGTCTCTGGACTTCCATTGCCAGCGAAGCACCCATTTTTCCCCTCCCAGCAAGGGGAGCCTCAGTGAAATTGCAGCATCGCAAAAACACATAGGTCCAGAGGTGGGGTTTTGAGGACTTCAGTGTTTTTCCGATGCTGCGATTTCACTGATGCTCCCTTCGCTGGAAACCCCCACCTCTGGACTTCCGTTGCCAGCGAAGCACTCGTTTTTGCGATGCTGGGATTCCCCTGCTGATATTCCCCTGCAGCATTGCAAAAACACAGAAGTCCGGAGGTGGGGTTTCCCATGGAGGGGAGCCTCAGGGGAATCCCAGCAGCGCACAGATGAGTGCTTCGTATGGCAAAAGGGGTGAATTTTGGGCTTTCACGCATTAATCGCTTTTCCATTGATTCCTATGGGAAACATTGTTTCGTCTTACAAACTTTTCACCTTAAGAACCTCATCCCGGAACCAATTAAGTTTGTAAGACAAGGTATCACTGTACTTTTATATCTTTTCTTCTATTCTTTTCTTTACTTATATTATTACATATCTTTCTCTTCAATGTGTATTATGTATTGGACAAAAAAAAAATAAAAAGAATAAAAAATATTTTTCACCATTCTTTAAACACAATAATATGCTAGCTACTTACCTATTCTAAAGACTAAAAATCTCTGCCTAAATCATTAACATTATACATATATTGCCTATTGTTAGGCAAAGTAAAATTCAGAGCAGTCTTGATCTCTATCTATCTATCTATCTATCTATCTATCTATCTATCTATCTATCTATCTATCTATCTATCTAGGATTTCTATGCCTCCCTTCTCCGCAGACTCAGGATGGCTTACGAAAGTAGGAATAAAATACAAAAATACAAGAGAAACCCAAAAATAAAATTAATACCAAAGCCCCAAGAATGATTTAAAACCAAACATTCATTATTCATTCTAACCACGATTTTCCATTCATGTCATCATCGGCCAGAGTAAGCTATTAGTACTCAACGCCCCTAGGCCTGCTGGCAAAGGTAAGTTGTTAGGATCTTGAGAAAGGCCAAGAGGGTGGGGGCAGTGTGAATCTCTGGAGGGCGTGATTCCAGAGGGCTGGGGCTACCACAGAGAAGGCTTTTCACCTAGGCCCCGCCAGCCGGCATCGCTTAGTTGATGGGACTGGAGCAGGCCGATTCTGTGGGACCTAACCGGCCGCTGGGATACATGAGCAGAAGACGGTCCTGTAGGTCAGTGTTTCCCAACCTTGGCAACTTGAAGATATTTGGATTTCAACTTCCAGCATCCACTGGCTGGGGAATTCTGGGAGTTGAAGTCCAAATATCTTCAAGTTGCCAAGGTTGGGAAACACTGCTGTAGGTAACCTGGTGTTAAGACATGTAGGGCTTTATGCTCTACAAATGGCTGAAAATGTCTTAAGATTTTCCCAGAGAAATTGGAAGAGATTTAAACAAGGGCAACAGAGATGATGGGAGAATATGAAGGGCCTATGAAGGGAAGTTGAAAAAAACTGGACATGTTTAGCTAGGAGAAAAAAAATGACTAGGGGACTCTAGGTCATCACGTTTCAAATACTCCAAAATATTTGGAAGATTTTCTGTCATACCAATGTAGAGGATATAAATCCATGGAGTCATGGATTTAAGTTACGGGGAAGCAAATTTCAGTTGAAGGTTAGGGAAAAATTGCAGAGTCAAATTACTCTTACTAAAAGTAAGAGTAGTTTGACAGTGGAACCGATTAGATGGTGGCTTTCTTTTCTTGTCTGTCTTCAAGTGAAGGGTCTACTTCTGTTTGTCTTGAAAGCTTTAATATGATTTCCTGCTCATAGTCAATGACTGAATGTGATGGCCTAAATCATGCCTTCAACTTCAGGATTCTATCATTTCAAAATAAACACAGTGGAAGTTTATACACAATAAATAATGAAATTGATAAAAACCTACCCATCAGGCAACAATGGTTTGGATGATAAAGGAGCTCAGTAGCATACTACCACACTTCAGTGGGCTTTGTTCAGATTTAGCATCTTTAGTAGAGGACTGGTCTAACACCTGGCAACTTCAAATATCAACCAACAAATGCTCTACCCTCCACATCAGCAAAAAGAATCCAAACCGCACGTACAAACTGAATAAACAATCTCTCACTGCCAACCCACACTCAGTAAAAGACCATGGAATACTAATATCGAATGACCTAAGTGCTAAAGCCCACTGCAACAATATCGCCAAAAAAGCTTCTAGAGTTGTTAACCTGACCCTACGCAGCTTCTGCTCAGGCAATCTCACACTACTCACAAGAGCCCACAAAACTTTTGCCAGACCCATCCTAGACTACTGCTCATCTGTCTGAAACCCATACCACATCTCAGACATCAACACCCTTGAAAATGCCCAAAGATATTTCACCAGAAGAGCCCTTCACACCTCCACTCGAAACAGAATATCCTACGAAAATAGACTAACAATCCTGGGCCTAGAAAGCCTAGAACTACAGCGCCTAAAACACAATTTGAGTATTGCCCACAAGATCATATGCTGCAACGTCCTACCGGTCAATGACTACTTCAGCTTCAACCGCAACAACACAAGGGCACGCAACAGATTCAAACTTAATACGAACCGCTCCAAACTTGACTGTAAAAAATATGATTTCAACAATCGAGTTATTGAAGCGTGGAACTCATTACCGGACTCAATTGTGTCAACCCCTAACCCCCAACACTTCACCCTTAGACTCTCCACGATTGACCTCTCCAGGTTCCTAAGAGGCCAGTAAGGGGCGTACGTAAGTGCACTGGTGTGCCTTTCGTCCCCTGTCCAATTGTCTTTCCTTTCTCTCACTTATCATATATATTTTCTTTCTTTCATATATCCTCTCCTCTAAGTTCACTTTTACCCTTATATATATTACTACATGTCTATTTTTCTTCCTATGTATTTGTGTATTGGACAAATGAATAAATAAAAATAATAATAATAAATAAATATTGCCAGAAACCCAACTGGGAATCTGCATTTCCAAATCATTTTGATGTGGATAAGAAAGTAATCTGTCCCTTGCCCATCCCTAACTTTTATCACATGTAATGTTTAATATTTACATTCCATGGACTAAATACTTTAACTCTGAAAAATATTTCCCATTCTTACAATACAATTAAGTAACTAAAGATGGTATTCATTTAAATGTAGTATTTAGTATTAATTGCTGTATGTTTAGCACAATCTAGCCAGTAAAATTGATGAATTGATTTTTTTTCTTTTAGTGGTGCATCTTCCAATGATGTCAAAATGCCACATATATCATAAAAATATTAGCAACCGAAACCATAAATGTATACCAGTTTTCATACATCTAGCAAAACTATGTCCTGTTTTAATACACTTTTAAGACTATATACGGTCTATGCATCTTCGCTCAATATACCATTTTGCATATTAGCATAAGCGCATGAAGCGTACAGTATTTAGTATTAAATAAATGATGAATTCTCCACTTACAATTTTCATAAAACATATATGCCATGCTAGATATTTTAAGCAGGAAGGTGAAGCTAAAATCTCTTTCAGACTGACCAACATATCCACCTTCGTTTTTTGGCATCCAAATAGAATATTTTCCATTTGCCTTTCTCAGAAAGGCAAATTTTTCAAATTCTTAGTCTAATTTGGAATTTCCATGAAGTCTGTTGTCTAAATACTAACCAGATCTGACCTGCATCGCTTTCCAATCCCAAAATTAGCCAGCAGCTGCTATCTGCTGAGACAGATTGAAAATATATGCTTATTTTAATATTCTACATATTTGGAATAATAATTAGATTGCTGTCAATTTGGAATACTGTGTTCAGTTCTGGAGACCTTCCCTACAAAAAGATATTGACAAAATTGAACGGGTCCAAAGACGGGCTGCAAGAATGGTGGAAGGTCTTAAGCATAAAACGTATCAGGAAAGACTTAATGAACTCAATCTGTATAGTCTGGAGGACAGAAGGAAAAGGGGGGACATGATCGAAACATTTAAATATGTTAAAGGGTTAAATAGGGTTCAGGAGGGAAGTGTTTTTAATAGGAAAGTGAACACAAGAACAAGGGGACACAATTTGAAGTTAGTTGGGGGAAAGATCAAAAGCAACATGAGAAAATATTATTTTACTGAAAGAGTAGTAGATCCTTGGAACAAACTTCCAGCAGACGTGGTTGGTAAATCCACAGTAACTGAATTTAAACATGCCTGGGATAAACATATATCCATTGTAAGATAAAATACAGGAAATAGTATAAGGGCAGACTAGATGGACCATGAGGTCTTTTTCTGCCGTCAGTCTTCTATGTTTCTAAGCTTCAGATTCAGGCAGTTCAAATGAGCATAAAGATTTAGTGTAAACCTGAGCTTTTTATAAGAATCTGAACTATTAGCAATCAAAGGAAATAAGTGGAAATTAAGAAGGAATTCAAGGTAGGCTGAACTAAAATCTTTTACAGGTGTGCAGGGACCCATCACTGATGAAGCGTTTGACCCCTCCAACCAGCTTAGTTTGATCATCTCCTACAATTGCTTCTTCAAGTTTTCCTTCAAGTTATTCACCTCACCTGAACTTTTTAATTGTTTCATTGACTTCCCTTTGGTTTGGTGTTGGCTTCTACTATTCTTGGCCTGTTCTATATCAAAATGTTTTCAAGGGTGGTAAGTCAGAAACATTAACTGAACATTCAGATAAAAATCCTGGGCCGACTGTTTACGACTATGTATTACTGAGTATGACAAAGACAAAGTCGCAACTTAGCAGTCAATAATATAGTTGACAAATTAATAGTAAAGATCTTAGGATGGTATCATTACAATTCTATGGAGTTCAAATTTGACTATATAAGATCCAAATATAAGCAAAATAAGAATGAAAATGTAAATTATGTTAACCTTAACTTATAGTTATAGTTTATTAGATTTGTATGCTGCCCTTCTCTGAAGATTTACTGATAAGTTACTATATATTAACTTGATATATTCATAAAAATCACTTTTTATAGTCACAGCATTAAGTTTTTACTTTTGTGATGTGTACCACCTAAAATTCACATTTTGGAAATGTTCATTTAATGTTTTGTTATGTCCTACGTGTTATTTTTTCCCCTTTTTATAATCAATAAAAATAATTTTAAAAATGTCAACATCCAACATGTCAACATACGGCAAAGCTGCACTCATGGAATTATATATTATGTATATGTATTTTATATGTTTATGTTGTTTTGTTTTTAACTTGGAAAATTTCAATAAAAACTATGTTTTAAAAAAATCCTGGGCAGAAATAATCATATTATGACTCAACATAATAATAGGCTGAAGCACATATAAAGGAATGTGAAATGAAGATATCTCGTTGTCCAACAATATATACAATATATATACTAGCCAAGTTTCCGGGGTAAAGTACATTTCAGATCTGGTGTATCACATCCTTTTCTTTATGACCCACCCATTGCAATTCATTAATGGATCATCTGGAGAAGAACTTCTGAGGATTATGTAGTATCTGTTCAGAAAGATATATATGAAAAAAAATCATTCTTCATATTTTGGCCCATGATATATAAGTACGCCCTATCCTGGTTTAGAACTAGTTCTTTGAGTATGGGCTTAATAGTGAAGTACAGTGTTCCCTCAGTTTTCACGCGGAATGCGTTCCGAGACCGCCCGTGAAAGTTGAATTTCCGCGAAGTAGAGATGCAGACGTAAATACACTATTTTTGGCTATGAACAGTATCACAAGCCTTCCCTTAACACTTTAAACCCCTAAATTGCAATTTCCCATTCCCTTAGCAACCATTTAGATTATTACTCACCATGTTTATTTATTAAAGTTTATTCAAAAAAATATTTATTAAAGGCGCATGAAAGTTTGGCGATGACATGTGACATCATTGGGTGGGAAAAACCTTGTTATAGGGGAAAAAAACCACAAAATATTTTTTAATTAATATTTTTGAAAAACCGTGGAATAGACTTTTCATGAAGTTCGAACCCGCAAAAATCGAGGGAACACTGTATTGCCATGTTTGTAATGTTCTTACTGACCCATCAATCTCCCAATCATGTTGCTCTCGGTTAAATGATGTTTCTAAACCATTTTCAAAGGGGACCCCTTTGAAAATTTAAGATGACCAGATCTGCAACAGAAATTCTTAGAGATGTGAATAAGGGGTGGGAGACGGGGGTAGAAAAGAGGGGAGTAAGAGAGAAAGAACAAATGTTCTTTCCACTGTCTTCCAAGTCCCAATTAGTCTCCAAGCCAACTTCCTTTCCAAGTGTGTAAATCGAATGTCTTGACATTGGCACACTATCAGATATTTGTCTAAATAAAGGTGAGCCAGAATCCAAACTGATTGCTATATATCTGCTAAAACTCTCCTGTAATTTTTAAAACTTCCACAAGTCTTGATTGGGGACTCTAATTTCACACACAAAAAAAAAAATTGGTATGCTACATACAGAGCAAACAATAAATTCCATTCTGGTAACAAATGAAGTGCCAAAGGAGAAATTCAAAGACAGTTAGACAGGAGCAGCTCTTTGCTAAGTCAACGGAATTCAATAGCAAGAAGTCATTGATGGGTTTGTCAGATTTATTGTCTCTATTCCAGTCTAGCTAAATACAGCACCTTTCATCAGCAAGACCACAAAAGTGTTGTACAAACACCAATAAAAATCAAATCACACAGGGCATGCACACATGAACATGATACAGGGGCATCCAAAGAATAACACATGGATTTAATAAATGTGCAAGAGAAAGTATATATTTGGTTATGTTCCAAATAACTTAAATAGTCAGGAAACCCTCTCCCTGCACCCCCAGAATCCAATGACAGTATTTAAAGTTACTGAGAATTATTATATTTTAATAATAATGGAACTGGTAACACACACACACACACTGAATCCACAATGTGAAACTCTCTCCCCTGCAATCAAATGACAGTATTTAAAGTTATCATTCCAATTGACAATGTAGACACAATTAAGGAAGAGATGAAAAGAAGAGAAAGACATAAGCAAAAAGGATATGTACAGTATTGTTATTGCAAATAATAATGAATGCTGTCTGGTTGGATTACACAGAAGTTTAGACCATAATATATTTATTAATTTTTAAGATTTCATACTTTCCAGTTCTTTAAAAATGACTTGAAAATATATTGGCAACTTTGTCATTAATTCACAACTGATGAACAAAATGAGGAAAATTCTTTGCCAGTGATTAGAGGTTTCCCAAAAAGCTCTTTTGAAACTCTTGAAGATATTGAATGGAATGGAAAGGGATAGAATAGAATAGAATAGAATAGGGTAGGGTAGGGTAGAGTAGAGTAGAGTACAGTAGAGTAGAGTAGAGTAGAATAGAATAGAATTTTATTGGCCAAGTGTGATTGGACACACAAGGAATTTGTCTTGGTGCATATGCTCTCAGTGTACATAAAAGAAAATATAGATTTGTCAAGAATCATGTGGTACAACACTTAATGGTTGTCATAGGGGTCAAATAAGCAATGAAGAAATAATCAACATTAATAAAAATCTTAGGATACAAGCAACAAGTTGGCGGTGGGCACTTAACACTGAGCACACTGTTATGTGTTGCATGAATATTTATTGTCATTATGAAAATCAATTAAAAAAAATATATGGACTAAGTGAAATGTTAAGTCGAGAAATGCCTGTAACTCTTTTAGCAATAATTTCAACATATCAGAAGATTGTCAGGCATGGCATTCAGTGGTGGGGTTCAAATTCATTCATTCATTCATTCATTCATTCATTCATTCATTCATTCATTCATTTATTACATTTGTATGCCACCCCTCTCCGTATACTCGGGGCGGCTCACAACATACAATAAAACAATTCACAACAATTTTGCTACCGGTTCTGTGGGTGTGGCTTAGTGGGCATGATTGGTGGGTGTGGCAGGGGAAGGACACTGTAAAATCTATGTTCCCTCCCCACTCCAGGAGAAAGATACTGCAAAATCCCCATTTCCTCCCCATCAGCTGGGAATCAGCGGTAGAGACTAGATGGGGGGCGGGGCCAGTCAGAAGTGGTATTTACCAGTTCTCTGAACTACTCAAAGTTTCCACTAGTGGTTCTACAGAACTGGTCAGAACCTATAGAACCCACCTCTGATGTCATGCCTGAAATCAGAATCAGAATCACACACTTTTAAATGTAAACTACGTGGGTGTCTGTTTTTTGTTTTTCTCGTCTCATGTCTTAATTTCTTCCTCTTACTATTTCTTACTCAACCTCCAGGCTTTGCATAATGTTTCCTGCCCTGAAAGGAAACAGTGTGATGCATGGATATGGATATTGCACAATTTTCTGGGAATTTCTTCTTCTTCAAGTGCATATGCACTTGATGCCAATGAACCAATCAACTTGGAATACTGTGTGTTCAGTTCTGGAGACCTCACATACAAAAAGATATTGACAAAATTGAACGGGTCCAAAGACGGGCTACAAGAATGGTGGAAGGTCTTAAGCGTAAAACGTATCAGGAAAGACTTAATGAGCTCAATCTGTATAGTCTGGAGGACAGAAGGAAAAGGGAGGACATGATCGAAACATTTAAATATATTAAAGGGTTAAATAAGGTCCAGGAGGGAAGTGTTTTTAATAGGAAAGTGAACACAAGAAAAAGGTGACACAATCGGAAGTTAGTTGGGGGAAAAATTCAATTCAATTCAATTCAATTTATTAGATTTGTATGCCGCCCCTCTCCGAAGACTCGGGGCAGCTCACAACAACAATAAAAACCGTATAACAATGGAACAAATCTAATAATAAAATTACATTAAAACCCCCCAACAATTTAAAAACTATACAACACATACATACCAAACATAAAATATAAGAAAGCCTGGGGTAAGATGTCTTAATTCCCCCATGCCTGGTGATATAGGTGGGTCTTGAGTAACTTGCAAAAGACAAGGAGGGTGGGGGCCGTTCTAATCTTCGGGGGGAGTTGATTCCAGAGGGCCGCCACAGAGAAGGCTCTTCCCCTGGGACCCGCCAAACGACATTGGCCGGAGAAGGCCAACTCTGTGGGATCTTATCGGCCGCTGGGATTCGTGCGGTAGAAGGCGGTTCTGGACGTATTCTGGTCCAATGCCATGAAGGGCTTTAAAGGTCATTACCAACACTTTGAATTGTGACCAGAAACCGATCGGCAGCCAGTGCAGGCCATGGAGTGTTGTAGAAACGTGGGCGAATCTAGGAAGCCCCACGATAGCTCTTGCGGCCACATTCTGCACGATCTGAAGTTTCCAAACACTTTTCAAAGGTAGCCCCATGTAGAGAGCGTTGCAGTAGTCGAACCTCGAGGTTATAAGGGCATGAGCGACTGTGAGCAATGACTCCCTGTCCAAGATCAAAAGCAACATGAGAAAATATTATTTTACTGAAAGAGTAGTATATCCTTGGAACAAACTTCCAACAGACGTGGTTGGTAAATCCACAGTAACTGAATTTAAACATGCCTGGGATAAACACATATCCATCCTAAGATAAAAATGCAACAAATAGTATAAGGGCAGACTAGATGGACCATGAGGTCTTTTTCTGCTGTCAGTCTTCTATGTTTCTATGTTTAAATATTTGTGCTTTTAAAATATATATAAACCAAACGTTTAAATATGAATGAATCACTGAAGATATAATGAAATTTTTTTGGGTACTTCTCTGGGATTGTTTGCTCCATTTATAATCTATCTTCTCTATTTAGAGAACGCTAACAAATCTCTCAGGTTATTATTTGCCTTCTTACAGTCTGCTGAAATTTTGTTGAAGTCCACAAATTGAAAAGTCTAAGAAAAGGTTTATGATGCCACTTCAATTGGTACTTTTTCCAAAAGACAATTGGACTTTCTTTTCTTTGAAAATGTTATGTTTCTCATCCAAGAAGTTTATTTGGATCTTCAGAACTAAGGAAATGTCTTGGGTGAAAAATGATTTTTTTTTTCCAAAGGGAAAAAACCTCCCAAAAAGTACATTTGCCTGTTGGAAAAAAAGCACCTTTGGGATAACCATGACCTAGATTATTGAGAATCTTCATGTACATTTATTATGGCACACAATCAATCAATCAATCATTAAAAAACTCTCAAAGGAAGGGAAGAAAATACTTTCAAACATAGTTCAGAACACTCCAGTAAAAACCCAGTTGTTCTCTCTCTCCCTGTATTTCTGTTTAATGTTTTAAGGAAGAGCATTATTAAAGCTCGCCATTCTGAAATGAATTGGATGTGTGCTTGATTTCATAAAAAGGAGAGGGTTGGGGGAAATTAGAAAGAGAAAAATGATCAGGAGCAGAGTAATGTTTATTCTCATGCCAGACAAATGTTAATTACTCATGAGGATGTTAGTAACATATGTTGCAGATAGAAGGCTGATTCCACCCTTTATGAACAGTTCCCAATACTGATGATATTGTGGAGATTCTATCTTAGGAGATAATGCAGTGCAGAATTATGGGCTGTTGCTACACCGTAGAAACTAAGCCAAGTTTATATTTAGATATATTCAACTCTTGGTTGCTTGTTGCAAGCAAATTAGAGAACATGAGGAGTTGCTAAAGGAGGGGGTCAGGGTACAATTGTTTTAAAATGAATGTGATATCTGAACAGTGAGATTGTAACAGAATAACAGAGTTGGAAGGGACCTTGGAGGTCTTCTAGTCCAGAGGTCCCCAACCTTTTTTGCACCAGGGACCGGCTTTAAGCTAGACCAGTTTTCCATGGCCCGGTGGGGGGGGGGGCTTTGGTCATATGGGGGTGGGGTTATGGAGGGGTGGAGCTTAGTGACGCAGCCCTCCACACTTCTCCACAGGGCGGGGAGAATCAGGAGGCTCCTTTGGCGGCTGGGGGCTGCCTGGCTTTGTGATTTTGGCTGGGGGGGGGAGTTAGGAAGGTCCTATTTCTCCCCCCCCCAGCCAAAAATTCAAAGTCTATCTGCTGGATACGGGCGATGAGTGGGAAAGAGCGGCGCGGAAGCCTCTTGCAGCAGCTGCCACAGCCACCGGCTTCGGCACCGCTCGTCCCGCTCATCGCCCGTATCCAGCAGATAGGCTTTGAGTTTTTGGCTGGGGGGGGGGAGAAGTAGGACCTTCCTAACTCCCCCCAGCCAAAATCACAAAGCCAGGCAGCCCCCAGCCGCCAAAGGAGCCTCTGATTCTCCCCTTTGAATCCCTCCGGCCAAGAGCACTCAGGCAGCAGCTTCTGCCAGACACGGGGAATGAGCGGGACGAGCGGTGCCGAAGCCGGTGGCTGTGGCAGCTGCTGCAAGAGGCTTCCGCGCCGCTCGTCCCACTCATCGCCCGTATCCAGCAGATAGGCTTTGAGTTTTTGGCTGGGGGGGGGAGAAGTAGGACCTTCCTAAGTCCCCCCCCAGCCAAAAACTCAAAGCCTATCTGCTGGATACGGGCGATGAGTGGGAAAGAGCGGCGCGGAAGCATCTTGCAGCAGCTGCCACAGCCACCGGCTTCGGCACCGCTCGTCCCGCTCATCGCCCGTATCCAGCAGATAGGCTTTGAGTTTTTGGCTGGGGGGGGAGAAGTAGGACCTTCCTAACTCCCCCCAGCCAAAATCACAAAGCCAGGCAGCCCCCAGCCGCCAAAGGAGCCTCCTGATTCTCCCCGCCCTGCCCGACGCCCCACCCTGTCCTGCATAATGTCCTCTGCCGGGAGGGCAGCGGCGCCGCGGACCGGCTGGAAAACCCCAACGGCCCGGTCCCGGTCCGCGGACCAGTGGTTGGGGACCTCTGTTCTAGTCCAACCCCCTGCTGAAGCAGAGAACCCTATATCAGTGAGATTACATTGGTGGTTCTGCAAGATGCTTCCGCTGATTGCTGGCTGTAGTTCACCAATTCAAATCTCACCAGGCTCAAGGTTGACTCAGCCTTCCATCCTTCCGAGGTGGGTAAAATGAGGACCCAGATTGTTGGGGGCAATATGCTGATTCTGTAAACTGCTTAGAGAGGGTCATTAAGCACTGTGAAGCAGTATATAAGTCTAGGTGCTATTGCTATTGCTATTTTAGACAAATAATTGTCCAATCTTGTCTTAAAAACCTCTGTTGTTGAAGTTTCTTCAGAAGGCAAGTCTTCTAATTAATTTTTCTGTAAGGAAATTTGTCCTCAGTTCTAGATTGATTTTCTCCTTGATTAGTTTCCACCCATTGCTTCTTGTCCTGCCTCGAGGTGGTTTGGAGAACAGGTTGACTCCCTTCTTTATTGTGGCAGCACAGCTATCATGTCACCCCTAGTTCTTCTTTTCATTAAACTAGACATACCCAATTTCAACAACTGTTATTTATGTTTTAGCCTCCAGTCCCTTAATCATGTTCATTGCTCTTCTCTGCACTCCTTCTAGAGTCTCAACATATTTTTTATATCATGGCGACCAAAATTGGATGCAATATTCCAAGTGTTGTCTTATCAAGGCATTATAAAATGGTATTAATACTTCATGTGATATTGATTCTATCCTTCTGTTAATGAAGCCTAGAACTGTGTTGGCTTTTTTGGCAGCTGCAGCACACTGCTGGCTCATATTTAATTGACTGTCCATTAGGATATGTGCCAATGCAGTATAAACAAAGTATCAGCCCAAGCTATTTTGGCATCTAAGATGTAAAAGGTGAAATGTTCCCCTTCTACCAGTTAAAACAGGACTTGATTCTCCAGAAATTTTCTAATAAAAATTGCAAAACAGCTCAATGTCCAAATAAGAGAAGAACGGATGTTTCCTTCTTTCTGCTCTGTATTAAGCATTGGAATCTAGCACGTGTTGAGTACACATTGGTCTTATGAGCCTTGGTGATGCAGTGGTTAGTGTGCAGTACTGCAAGTTGCTTCTGATGACTGTAATTCACCAGTTCAAATCTCGCCTGGCTCAAGGTTGACTCAGCCTTCCATCCTTCCGAGGTGGGTAAAACGAGGACCCAGATTGTTGGGGGCAATAGGCTGACTCTGTAAACTGCTTAGAGCACTGTGAAATGGTATATAAGTATAAGTGCTATTGCTATTGCTATTGCTAGATCTCCAGTTGCATTATTAAATGAAATTATATAGGACAGTGATGGCGAACCTATGGCACGGGTGCCACAGGTGGCATGCAGAGCCATAGCTGCTGGCACGCAAGCTGTTGCCCTATCTTAGCTCCAACATGCATGTGTGTGCCAGCCAGCTGGTTTTTGGCTCTCACAGAGGCTCTGGGAGGGCATTTTTGGCCCCCAGAGAGCCTCCAGGGGTTGAGGGAGGACATTTTTACCCTCCCTCAGCTCCAGGTAAGATTTTGGAGCCTGGGGAGGGTGAAACATGAGCCTACTGGCCCACCAGAAGTTGGTAAACCGTAACACAGATTTCAAAGTCATTGGCTAAAGAGAATATACACAGTTTATATTACTATACAGACTTGTTGTGCACTCGTCCACATTCTATTATGTTTTTAACGTTATGTATTGTTTTTGTCTTTTGTATTGTCCTATGTATTATATATTTGTAAATAAAATTTATTATAATTTTTTTTAAAAGAAGTTGGTAAACAGGCTGCTTCCAGCCTCCAGAGGGCCTATTCAAAACAGCAGGGAAAGCTGTTTTCACCTTCCCCAGGCATTGAATTATGGATGTAGGCACTTGCACATACGTGATGGTGCGCGCGCACGCTCTTTCGGCACCCAAGGGAAAAAAGATTCAGCATTACTGATATAGGACATCATAACAACTGATGAACACTGCATTCCAATAAAGAAAAATGTAAGAGAGAGATGATGCCGTGAATATAACCTGTTGCTCATGGCTTGTAGAAGACCGTAGAGATAGTCCTCAATATACAACCACAACTGAGCCCCAACTTTTTGTTGCTAAGCGAAAAAGTTCTTATGTCAGTTTTGTCCCAATTTACAACTTTTTCTTGCCACGGTTGTTAAGTGAATCATTGCAGTTGTTAAGTTAGTAACACAGTTGTTAAGCGAATCTGGTTTTGCTCATCAGAAGATAATTGCAAAAGATAACCATATGACTCTGGGACACTGCAATGCCGTTAGCCAAGCATCCAAATATTGATCACATGGCCATGGGGATGTTGCAACAGTGTGAAAAATGATCAAAAGTCACTTTTTAAAATGCCATAATAACTTGTGGTTGTTAAGTTGAGGATTACTTGTAACTCCCAGTTTCACACATTCAGGCTAAAAGAAACAGGTTACAAGTGTAAGAAACAGCTATAAATGAACAGAATTATCACAGTTCCTCATTTCACTAATATTTTGTTCATTTCATTCTGTTTCTGCTCCAACCTGAAGACTTCTTTAGGGTTGTTGGACTCGATCTATCTATATAAGGTAATTAGTTCCAGGATGTGTGATGAGTACCAAAAATGATGAGTACCAAACAAATTTTTCCCATGAGGAATAATGTAGTGAGTCAAAATGCAGTCAACACCGACACAAGCTTGTGCTTTGAGTACCAAACAAACGATGAGTATCGAGACAAAATTCTCACATCTAAATGCATTGAGTACCAAATTCCACATGCCTCAAAGCAGTTGAGTTCTGAGGTACCACTGTATTTATCATATAATCATATGTAATTACCCTACACATGGTGTACACAAACATTTGAATTTATTTCTACCAGCATACACATTTTTTCAAATACTATTTTGTACACTATTTTCACCAATATATATGTTTCTATCAGTCTTTCGCTACTACACACAATTTTATGTATTTTTCTATACACTTTTTAAAAGGAACCTCAAACTAATACTCAGAAAAGTCCACATAGCTGCCCTGAGTCTGCAGAGAGGGGAGGCATACAAATTTGATAGACAGACAGACAGACAGACAGACAGACAGACAGACAGACAGACAGACAGACAAACAAATAATAACCCAAAATCATTGCCTTTCCTTTGAATACTGGGGTTTATGTTATTCCAATTAGGTAAGTCCAACATTACAATTTTATTGCATGCTCCTCTTAGAAAAAATCCTTCTCTGCTTACAATCCCTGGTGATCAGGAAAAATAAATATTAGGCTACATTGATCTGCTTTAAAGAAGGTCTCATTCTTGACATAGATGGAGTGTTGTCCATCGAAAGTCCCTTGAGATGAGTAAAGCCACAGAGGGCAGGATATCCTCCCCTTCAAGGGCCTGTCTCCCAGCACAATCACTTCCTGTTTGGGTTGCCTCTACAAACATGACATGTACAGTCCTCCCCCAGTCCCACCCCACCCAGTAATGAGTTACTACCACCCCCCCAGTAATCGTGGTAGTAAGTTTATGCACTATTTATTGAATACTTAATGGGTTTTTTTAAAATTGTCCTTCCTTCTCTAGTACCATAGTATGATCTTTAATTACTTTTAAAATAGAAAATAATTTAATAGTATGTTTTTACCCATAAACGCTTTAATCATTTCAATCGTTATCTAGAACTGAACTTTTATAACAATTAAAGAAAATTGAGCTACTTGCCTAATCTGTTATCATACTGAACCTTATGGGTTCAGGACAAAACCTTAAAATGTTTCTGTGCTCTTCAGCAAATGGTGCTGTCTATCATTTGTCCTTTTTGTGGCTATTCAAATAATGTGACTTAATCAACTGAAAAAGAGTCCAAGCACCTATTTGAAAACTTCTCTTGGTTGGTAAACTACTCCCAACTAGTCACATGACCTTTAAGTCACCCTGGTCACATGATCGTCAAGCCACTCCCACCCGTTCACATGGTCATCAAACCACACCCATAAAATAAGCCGTGCCCACAGTTTGGCAGTAAAAAATTTGGCAGCCCACCACTGCACCACAATACAGGATGCGTTCCAAAAGTAATGCAATTATTTTTTAAAAAAGTAATTTATTGAACAGATTTGCACAAACACGTAAAATTCTTCAAAGTACTGTCCTTGGGCCTCTACACATTTTTTCCAGAGACTCTGCCATGACCGGTACCTGCCCTGGAAGGCGTCTTCGGGGACCTTTCGCAAGGTCTTCGTCACGGCTGATTGGATCTCTTCTTTGGATGAAAAATGCGCCTTGCCACAATGTACTACAAGTCCGTGAGTTCCTAGCCAAACACCAGGTGCCAATGCTGCCCCCCCCAATCCTGATGTCGCCCCAGCAGACTTCTTTTCATATCCTCAGATTAAGGCAGCCCTGAAAGGAATCCATTTTTCGTCCATAGAAGAGATCCAATCAGCCACGACGAAGACCTTGCAAGAGGTCCCAGAAGATGCCTTCCAGGGTGCATACCGGTCACGGCAGAGTCACTGGAAAAAAATGTGTAGAGGCCCAAGGACAGTAGTGTACTTTGAAGAATTTTAAGTTTTTGTGCAAATCTGTTCAATAAATTATTATTTTTTTAAAAAGAATTGCATTACTTTTGGAACGCAACCTGTAATGTGCATTTCTAGCAGTCCAAATGATGTATAGAATTAAAACTAAGGTTAATTCCTTCAGAATTTTAACATTGTTTTAACAACTTTTTCTCTCTCTCTATTTCATTACCTAACTTATTGTTAGCTACTGCATGATTCCAAGTTAAGGAAGACTTGGAGTCAGTTGCATTTTCCCCCTCAGATTTACTTTGGCATCTTTAGCTGGAAGGGAAAAGAAAAGTCACTTATGGCAACATAAGACTATGCAGAAATGCTGTATGTGTGGGTA